>NW_024543816.1:0-217500 GCF_018167655.1 Microtus oregoni | reverse complement strand
CGATCCCAGGAGCCACACAAATCCTCACTGTTTTGCCCCGTATTCATTTACTCTCTTTCTCCCTATCCTCCCACACTCAGAAAACCTTGTAGAGAGGCCATATTGTGATCAGGTACTGCCTGGGAGGGTTTCCTTTTGTGTGGACACAGTTAGAAATAGATTTAGCAAAGCAAAAGAACACTTCAAAGCATACCTTGCTGCATAGCGAAGACCTGGACTAGCTCCCTCTCCCCACCTCCTTTCTTTCCCCTTTCTCCCTTCTCACTTCGTCCTCCCCCAGGCTACTTTTCCATTGCTCCAAGTTACTTGTCTTTAAACATTCCCCCATTGTAATAAGAAGTCGTTACTCACTTAAAAAGTGAAATCTTTGACTCTGAGAATTCTGAGGTTGTGAGTCCTGCTTTCTCCGAGTAGAGCACGAGGGAAGGGCTAGGGAGAGGATGAGGCTGGCCCCTTAGACGGGAATCCTGATGCCTGAACTCTTCCTGTTATATATGGCTTTCAGGAGATGGCTGAGCATGTTCACCCTCTCCCTTTTTCCCGCCCCCTTTTCTAACTCTCAAGCTGCGCAGCGAACCTGCGCCCAAATGCACCAGGTGTCTCCAACTTTCTAATTGAGCAAGGCAGAGTCCCTCCCGGCCAAAAGTCTTGAAATATTTATCTAGATTTTGGGTTCACTGGATTAATGCCTTAAGCTGGGGCGCAATCCCACTGAAGGTCAATGTTCTTGTCCTAACGTTTGTCCAATGTCTGTGTGGTATTCAGACCTGAACATGATAACTTTCCCTCCAGATTGCAATTCCCCAGAGTGCACCCTAGAGAGAGAAGCCAGTTCACATTGTTTGCAGATCGGTCAGCATAATGATTCAAGGTGGGCTCAGGATTGAAACTGCTTTGAGCTAAAGCAGATCAGCCCCGATGCACCTCTTGGGGGGAAGGCCTCTGAGCCGGGGAATGCACAAGGCCCCTCCAGTCAGAGGAGACATCCGCTCCCCTCTGCTTTGGGCTCTAGCAGTTGGCAGATGGAGGCCCGTGCAAATGCTGGCCAGACCAAAATGGTGCCGAGACAGGCACGATATTGTTTAGAAAGAAAGAAAGGAAACATCTGTGAATGCTGCCTTGGTGCCGAGCAGGGACAAGCCTGCTGCTTTTCCTCACGGGCCCGTGGTGGGCTAGCTCCTGACCGATCAGAGAGGTTTTCCTGAAACAAATGCATCTGAAAGATATTTTCCATCCCCCTACAGGAAATGCTTGTGTTTAGTCATCCTTACTACATGGGCTGAGTCAGCAAGCTCAGCTTTAACCACAGCTGCTTTCAAATGGTAAGTTAAGAAGCCCAGTGAGGAACACTTTGGCTGAAACGCTTTGACAGCCGGAGCTCCCAAATCGGGCGGCTAAGCGAGAGGAATTGCAATTTGGGCACCACTCAATACCTTTTTCAGGCCTTCTGGGTGGGCCTCAATTACTTTTTAGTATGTTTGTACTACAGAGCATTCCAGAATGCATAGAGACAGCAGTCTGTGTACCTTTAAGAGACCACTCTGGTGGCACGGTGTGATCTTTGGCTTAGGATTTAAATCCTGGTTCTGTCAATAATTTGCTCTACTGACTCCAGGGCAATAGTCCCCCTCTCTCCAGGCCTTAGCAATCAGATATTTAAATTAGAGGCTTGGATAAGATCACTTCTCAGGGTTCTTCCTGCTCTGATGGCCTGTGGAACAGTCAGGGACAGATGGCCAGGCGTCTTTCCCCAGTTTACCTGGGGGACACTGCAGAACCTGTTTTGTGAATATCTTCAGCCTTTCCCCACCTGTGGCAGTGCAGCTGCCCCGAGTCTGACCACAGTCTCTTTTCTCTCGTTTGGACCTTCCTAGGCACGGAGTACCCCCGGGGAACATTCTTTTCTAAAAAAATCCTCTGGCACTCCGAGAGTTTCGAGTGTACATTCTGTTAAGCCCTCTGCAAATGTGGGAGACTGCTTATGGCTGAGGTTGAACTGACCGCACTTTCTCCCCTCATCAGGGAGGTTTTTCCATTCTTTTGGTCACTGGCACTGACTCATGAACCTAGGGGGACGAAGGCTGCCTGAAGGCCGCCATGGGCCCCAACATTAGCTGTCAGGGAGAATAAAAACCACATATTCCAGAAGCAGCCAGATGTTGCCTGAGATCACAGAGCTGTCCCAGGCCTCGGAGAATCTTAGACGCAGGGAAGAGGGTGGATCTGTGTAAGGTAGCCCTATAAATTCTGCTATCCATCTCTGGACACAGGAGACCAAGGGTCAAAAATATCTGACATTGGCCAAACACTCAATAAGTGTGTATCAGACACTGTCGTGTGCCCGTCAATTGCTCATCTAGTATTTAGCCCCGCTACTTTCCTGTACAGTGTTATGGCTGTTTCGTATCTTATAGATGAAGAAACTGAGGTGTGTAGTGGCAATGGACTTTCTCTAGGTGAAACAGGAAACAAGCGCAGGAGCTGGAGTTACGCTCTAGATCAACTGTGACGTCTGCAGTCACTCTTCCCCACGTCTGCACGGCGGCATTATGGGAAGAGTCTTCTGGTGCTGATGAAGCTGACTGCCCCATCTGCCTCAGACTTCTGCACCTCTTGGCCAGGTCTGGTGCCTGTCTTGGTTTCTACGGACCCTTTCCACAGAGAGAAAACATTCAGAACCAACTCCCCCCCTGCTGATCTGCAAAGTGTTCTCTTTACGGTCCTGGAATGAGTTGTGTTTTCCTCTTAAAAGGGAAACGCGGAGAAAGGACATGGTATAAAACAGCTTCCCCTGGAGCTAAGAAACTAGAGAAAACTTAGCTACATTCCTCTCCACTGGTAAGTCTATTAGATTAGTCAAACATCAGAGTTAGGGGGAGCTAATAACTTGTGCAGTCCCAGAGCTTTCCGTTATGCATGAGGTAGCTGAGGTTGAGACAGAGGCACAGTTACCAGAAACTCAGACCAATTACTGCCTCCATGCCTTCTCTGTGTTCCAAAGAAAGTAGGAAACAAAAATTCACAGCTCGGTCAAAGCAAGGAGAGAACGACCGTAATTTCTACCATGCCTGTAGCGGTCTTCCAATTCACAGATCACCAGCAACAAAGGGCAGAAGAACGTCGTTTTAGCTGTGACCCAGTGTAAAGGGTTTTCTCCTGGGGGAAGAGTGTCATGGCCTCAAGTTGTTCCAAGTGTCTCGGTTCTCAGTGTGGAGTCATTGCCACTCTATCAGAGACTGCGGGTTGAAGGAGCCCTTCAAAGATGGGGAGAGGGTGGGAAATGATGAAGCTGGCTATTCTGTAATTCCCTCGCAAGCTCATCTTACACGGGCATCACCTGTATCAGAGCCACGCTTTCCAGCGGGCTGTTCCAAAGGTCTTGTGTAACAGAGGAGCAGAAACCTAGGTTTTTCAAAGGCAGTGGCAGGGCGAGCAACTGCCAGATCTGGATGGTTTGTCTGTGTTCCATGTTTGTGCAGTGCCCTCAGAAGCTGGAAGAGAGCATCGACACAATATGGGTGCTGTGTCCTTTGGAACAACAGCCCGTGATCTTAACTGCCGAGTTATCTTTCGCCTCCCTCTTAGGATTAATACATATTTTTTTTTTTTACACCAGGGCTGCTTACCTAATAGATTGTACACAAGCTCACAAATGACCGGGGAAAGCCTGTTTCAAACCAAGTTGCTCAAAAATTGGTCTGATGAGTGTGATCTAAAGAGAATTCCCAAAGCTTGCCTGAATGAAAGCTGAGCGGAGCCATCTTCCTTTCTCATTTTGAGTGTGCAGATGGTATTGAAATGCTTTTAAGCCAAAGGCGTATAAAATATTACTTTAGAATAAATTTTATGGTGGTATAAATTTTCACTAATCCCAATACAGAAGTCAATATGGAAAAACTAAAAGAAAGACCTGGGGCTTTGTTTGTGGTTGAAGCCTCCCAGGAACTGGCCCGAAGGAATAGTAGCTTAATGGCTGCTTTCAGAGAAATAGCAGCAGAAATATCATCCGCATTCCCTAGTGTCAGCCCACAATGAATTTTCCAGCCTCTTCCTTCTAAGCCCCGAGCAAAAGTGCCAGAGTACAAAACTAAACGGTACCACACTGTAGATCCTGTTTTGCTTGCTAACTGAGGCGATCCACACAGAAAACCTTATTAAGTGCCATGTCTTCCTAGCCGCGATGATAGGAAGACTTGAAAGGATCATCTGTACCTCCACGTTGTGTTTTAGGGTAGAGTCTGTCACTGTCCACCAACTTTATCATGTGGGAAGAAAGTTGACCGCACACCAACGTAGAAACAAATGAACTTTCGCTTTGTGTTATAGGATGGCCGAAGTCTGATTAACTTCCCTAATCAGTCAGCCTCTTCCTTCATCCCAGGTTGTAGCTAAATTCCCAATCCATGGTAGCAGCTTAGTTTAGGAGGCAAGAGCAAGGGGGAGTGAAAGCTAGGGGTATCTGTGAGTGGGAGTGTGGGGGACACTGGCTTGCCTAGGAAGAATGTTCAAGGTAGTCAGCACTTCTAAGCTCCCTCCCACCACCGAAAATCTGCTTTTGTAGTGTTAGGGGATGACATTTCATTGCAAAAATAAATGATTTGGTCATTAGCATTTCATGGCTGCTGGCAGCCACCCTCCTCTGCTTTCTAACAATTTCCATTTCAGGCCCTGACAAACCCTTCAAAGAGATCCAGCCAAATATCCACCCAAAGTTGCGTAGTTGGCACTTTCCTAGGGGGAAATCTGGGGCCTCTGGGCAGAAAAAAAAAATTGCCAAAAAGGGCTCCCTCCTTCTTTGTTAATTGTTAACAAACACATCTCCATAACCAGTCACAGGGGCTCCATGGGCAGCAATGGGGGAAGGGAAGGGAAAGAACGGAAGTTGTTGGCAGGGCCTGCTTCCTTGGCTCCAGTCCTTGCTCTCAGTCTCCATTGCTGCCTGTACTTTTCTCAAAGCCGGGTGCTGCCTCCACTGCAGGTCCAGCTTTCGGCAGGCAACTGTCCCCCAGAGATCCAGAGCCACAAGTGGGCGTGGAAACCCCAGGGGAAAGAGTCTCTGAGGTTGTAGGCTTTCTCAGTCTGCTGGAAGCTCATCTTAGCCAACCTGCTGGCCCTACAAGCATGCTGTCACCAAGGAGCCTCTCTGGGAAACATCGCAGTTGATCTCTGGACTCAATTTGGGCCTCTTGTCCTTGAGACTCACAAAACCCAGAACACTTAGGCTCACCAGAGAGAAGAAGGTAGAAACTACTACTTGACCAGGAGCTTCCACAGCCTGGCACGCAAAGAGAATTCACATCCATATTCTCCTTAGTTCTCGAGGCTCTTCTCCCAGCTCCTAAAACGAGCAATTCCCTTCTCTCCCTCCAGGATTTGTTCATCCTGATCCCTCAACTCAACTCAGGCCCTACCTGTACATTTTCTTTTCTGCGAAACGTATGTTTCTGCCTAACTCATGGGCCTCATTACCATTGGTAATTAAAGTCCGTTTTCCTCGTCCATGGGTTCTGCGCCCGTGGGTTCAAGCAACTGCAGATGCAAACCCATCCTATATGGAAAAGGCAATTGGGCCCACTCTGTCTATCCCCAGTCACATCCAGCCCCTCCTTTCCACTTGGTTCATGATGCCCATGATCTAGGCATCAGCACCAGGGAGCTTCACTGACTAGAGGTAGTTGCCGTGGGGGATTTGCCAGGCAGGGGCTCTCGCTACTGCATACTGAGGTGGCTTCACACAGAGGGCCACCTCATTATTCAATACTCAAGTTTTTCTCCCCTTCCCTTCGGGAGCTATCTTAAAAAAGTTATTGAGATTCCCCGTCTAAGCAATAGCCAGCCTTCTCAACAACAACGAAAGTCAAGTTGCTGTTATATCTGAAAATTGCCCTAATTTCAGTTTGTCAGCGTTCCTCCAGGAACCCCTCAAAAGGCTGTCTGCTCCGTTAATTGACAGCCACTGCCATCCAGCTGCTCAGCATGTCAGGAGAGCTCCTCTCCCTGAAAATGAAGTAATGAAGAGGGATGAGGTACCAGGTCGCCAGCAATTGAAAACGACTCCCAAAGGGTTCCCGCACCTTCTGTTCTTTCTTCCTGTTATTAGTTTCAGTGAAATTGGCATATGGTGGGTACAGAAGATATGGAAGGCCTTGTGCTTTTCGCTTAGATCTTGGGATGTCAATGAACCCAGCTATTTCTGCCGTTCCTTCATACCACCATAGAGGGGTTTTTCTACCCCAAATTTAAAATAACATTAATTCAGTTATAAAGATCTCCCTCCGCCAAGTTTACCAATATTTGAAATGCTTCCCCCTTCTTTCTAGGACAGGGTCTCATGTTAGGTAGCAAAGGCTGACCTCAAACCCACTAAATAGTAGAGAATGACTTTGAACTTCTATTATTTCCTGCCTCTACCTCTCAAGCACTGGGATTTCAGGCATGTGCCACCATGCCTAATTTTATGCAGCACTGAGGACTGAACCCAGGGCTTCATGCATGCTAAGCAAGGACTCTACTAGCCAAGCTACATCTCCAGTCCGTAAATTAGGTTTCAGCCCAGAATGATCACTTCTGGGGCTGGGTCCTATATATGCAATCCCCGACCCCAACATGTACACCTCAGGTAGTCACTAAAACAGTATTGGCAAAATGGTATTTCCCTCGAATGGAATTCTTAGCAGACACAGAAGTCACAAGTGCAAGACAGAGCTACTTGCATTATTTGGGGGAACTCTGTATTGTGAAGGATGAAGGCTAAGCCGGGCACTGTAAAAAAGCATACCTTTCTGCTGTCTGGCAGTTCTTTTAGGTATTTCTCAGAACCCTTTCTTTTCATTCCCTTTCTCAAATTCAGCCTCCTGACGGGCTCCTTGGTTCCAGGGCATCTATTTCCCGTTTGTCTTTCCTTCTGATCAGAAAGAACGCTGTGAAACCTCACCATGGTCAAATCTCCCTTCTGCTAGTGGAAGAGTGCTAACTAACTATGCCACCACACTGACAGAGGCAGGACAGGGAGCATGTTTAGGAATGAAAGGAGATTTGGATGGGAGGAGGAGGTTCTTCACTGACTGTTTCACTTAGGACAAATGACACCATCTTGCTGAGCCTCTTTCCTCATCTGAAAAAAGGATGTAGTGCCTATGTCACTACCCTAGGATGAGAAAGTAAGGCTGCAAGGAGGAGGGAAAAAGCAAAAAAACAAACAACAAAACATAGCAAACTCACTCAGTGTCATGCCTGGCATATAGGAAGTACTCTAGAAATGGTAGCAGTTATTAACATTGTTATTATTGTTGAAGGCCAGACATCAGCTTATTGGAAATTCTTTATAACTTCACAATAGCCTTTGGAATGAAGTTTTTGCATTTTCTTGAATGTTTACTGTACATCCAGTACCCTCTATGAACATTAATCTTGCCCTTTCTGTCCGCTTTTTCTTGCTTTGCATCACAAGACTTGTCCCTCCCTTTTACATCCCCAAATTTAGTTGACATGTCTAAGTCCCCTGGGGCCATGACCTTTAAGGAGTCTCTCTCTCTAGACTTTGATCATATGGCATCGCTTCCATGCCTTCTGTCTGCCCTAACCATTTTGCTTTAATCTTTCTTGCCTGGCCTTGTTAGGCAGCTTCCCCAAATCCTCAGACCCTTTCCTGCCTTCATCAAGACTTCTTTGTGGCTGTCTGGTTTGCATTTCTCTTCTGTTGGATCAGGTAGCTATTTTATTCCAGGGATTCTTTAAAAGGACAGGGCTGTTAGCTGTGCTGCGGAAGCATATGGCATTTTGGTGTTGCATCATCCAAGAGAGGGTGTGTGTAATTCTGCTTTCTCTACCAGTTCTCATGCTGGGTTCTTTGCCGGTGTGGAGAAATAAAGAGAAGAATTAAATTCTGGAGGTTCTGAGTGCAGACATTCTGTCTAACGTTCTTTCTCCATATCTCCCCCAGTGCCTGAACTGGGCTAGTTCAAATCAGAATTAACTCCTCTGTGTGATAAGTTCATGTGTTTCCCAGAGCTCATTTTTTGAAAAACTCTTCTCTTCCGCATTAACTGTCATGAGAATCAATGGACTTGATGACCCATACCAGGAGTCACAGCAGCAGAGGCAGGAGGTTGTTGTGAGTTTAAGGCCAGTATGTTCCACAGAGCAAGTTCCAGACCAGGTAGGGACATATAGAGAGCCCCCTGTCTCCGATAACAGAAAACACTAAAATAAATAAGTAAATAAATAGATCTGGTGTTTCCTTTCCCTGCCCCTGGAACTCAGCTCGGCTCCAAGTTCTAAACCTCACTTATGCAGAAAAGTCTGTGTGTTGAACTCTGGTCAGCTTTGATGGCAAAGAACACTTTTCTCCATCCCTACCTCCATTCTCAGCAATTGTCATCCTCACGCATTCGCCTGCCTTGAGCTCTCCCAGGCAAATGCTGGCCGGTTGACTATTTGCACTGGTGACTGTAGCATGCACGCCCTCGCTTAGATTTTTGTCTCTAGAGCCTTTTTATTGAGAGTTTTTATATTAAACATACACCAAGTCCCAGGCTTGATTTTTAACTGATCCCACATGAAGGAAAGATTTTCAACTCATAACACACGAGGCACATCTGTTCTGCTTATTTGAATTCAGGCCGTCCCGTTCTTCTTATTATTATAGAACCTGACTGTTGAGTATCAATATTTGTCTCTTTTAGTTCCATTGAACTTTCCCCAAGGCTGTCCCCATTTCTGGATCTTTTAAACACCTGTCTTGGAGTCTATGAAATGGTGGAACAACTCCCGTTTTCCTTTTCTCTTTTCCCAAGTTCTGCCGTTGGTCTGATGTCTTGTGCAGGCAGTTCGAACATGAGAGTCCCTGTCAGATGTGGCCAGTCATCATTTTAAAAGTCTAGATATGAGCTGGGCTTGTGGTACACACTCATGATTCCAGGACTTGGAAGGCTGAGGTAGGAAAATCTTGAGTTTAAGGTCAGTCTGGACTATATAACAAGACTGTATCTCAAAAGAACTGGAACTATCAAAAACAAGCAAAGCAAGAAGCCAAAAAAAAAAAACTAAAAACCAGTCTGGCTTGGTGGTGGTAGTACACTTTTAAATTTCAGCACTCAGGAGGCAGAGGAAGGCAGATCTCTATGAGTTTGAGGCCAGCCTTGTCTACAGAGTGAGTTTCAGGACAGCCAAGACTGCACAGAAAAACCCTGTCTCAAAAAACAAACAAACAAACAAACAAACAAACCCAAGCAAACAAACTAAAAAGAAAAAGAAAACAAAGACAAAAAATTGAGTGGATCCACAGACCTTGGTACAAACACCTCTCATTCCCATTCCCATATACCCTCCTGAGCAAGAGAGAAAGGGGGTTTGTGTCTGATTTCTAGGAATGCAAAAACTCTGGGTGGGCCCAAGGGCCTGCGAACACCAGAACACTCAGGCTAGACCTACGATCTCATGCCCATCTTCTAAGCAGCGCTGGAGAGGTTTACCAGGCAGAACATTTTACCACAGAGCATTTTATACGAGGCAGCCCTTATGCTAGGCTCTTCTCCCTGACAACACATGGGCAGCTTCACAAGAGTCCACTGAAATTATTCTCCTGCATGGTATTATCACAGTAGGGATTTAAGTGGGGGGCAAGCTGGGTCATTCAGCACATAACAAAAAGGAAGTAGTACATGTGTAGACTCTAAACAAGCAGGGCGGCTCTAAGTAGGGCTAAGTAGATGATAAATAATAGAAGGACTCAAGTCGGAATCATAATTACCAGTGCAAACTAGGCCTTCCTGTTCAGTTTCTTTAAGCCTTGGACTATAGCTCTTTTAACGAAGAGATATTAGTATTTCCTACTTTGGAGTTGTTATGAAAACAAAAAAGGATGTGCAAACAAATCCCCAGCATACGCCATCACAAGCTAATTACTACTCCAAATGGGGCAGCCACCGTCAGCTGATGTGTATCCAAGGCTCATTCCTCGGTTTGAAGCTGATGGCGAGCACACAGTAGGCACTCACGAAAAGCTGACTTCACACCAACGACCACATATTGCAAGTCACACTTATAGGGGACATCTAGAATAAGTGAATTTGTAGCCAGAAGGCACATCAGTTGTTTCCACGAGCTGTTGGGAGAAGGTTTAAAGCATGTGGGGGTCATCTCTGGGGTGATGAAGGTGGTCCCGAACTAGGCAGAGGTGATGCTGATACAATAATGGACTGCATGTACTGCATACCAGTAAACTGTGCCTTTGAAAACTGTTAAAGTAGTAAACTTCATGTAATTTTTATTTTACCACCACAAAACCCTCATTCCTCTTGTGGGTTCCTCTCATCTACAGGGCTGGATAATCAGCCACCCACTACACTAGGGCAGTCTGACAGGTCTTGGCCATACTCTAGGTGGCTGTCCAGCAAAATGTCTGGGCTGTAGCTCTCATCTCATCCTACCTGGTGGTATTGGCTTTGGTATCCTTCTCTTTCACCTGAGCCCACAGAGGAAGAGGAGGAGTAAGAAGAGTAGAGCAGGCAAGGGGCCAGCAGGAACTATCAGCTTAAGGGCTGAACAGATTGCTCAGCCGGCAAAGTACTTGTCGAACAAGTATGAGGACTAGAATTCAAATCCCAGAATGGTGAGAAGGGAGGTAGACACGGAAGATGCTCCTGGGGTGAGATGGGAGGTAGACATGGGAGAATCCACAGAAGCTTTCGGGGCAGCAGCTAGCCCGGCATGTACAGTGGCCAACAACAACAACAAACAACAAAAGACCTTGTCTTATGGCAAATGTGAAGACCAACATGGGAGGTTGCCCTCTGATATCCACATGTGTTCTGTGGCATGTGTACACACATACTCTAATATACTCACATGTACACACATGCAAACACACATGAACATATATACATCACACTGCACACTGTACACAATGCACACCATACCATACACACACACCCTTTTTAAAAATGAAAAATAAAAAAACCCAACAGTTTATGCATATTCAAAATATTGATGTTCTGCTCCAAGCTCCAAGTCTCTTAGGTTTCTTCATGTTGATCAGTCCAACTAGAAGCCACTCGCAGCCTTGCTTCTGGAAAGAGCTGCTCTTTACACTATTGCAGGGAGCCTAAGGAGGCCCATGGCATTTCTAAGCCCCTACCGTACCCTCCTTAACCAATCACCCAGCACTCCAAACACCAAGATTCTTGGGCTGGCACCAGGAATGTCCCTGGAGTAAATTGGGTTTTTTTTAAAGGGAGGTAGAGTGGGGGAAATTGAGCAACAGGCTCCAATCTGGGGTCTAGAGAGTGACTGGAGCATTTGAAATGTGTTACCCAATAAAAATCTCTGCTAAGGCCCAAGACTGAAATAACTCAGCTGGGCTCTGGTCTCAGCAGGGCCCATTCATTAGCTAACACTTCTCATCTGTGATGGTTATAGACAGGTTTTTTCATGCCCCCTGAAATGGGCTTCAACATTGCAGCTGGCAGACAGCTGTGGCCTCGCAGTGTTTACATTACCCAGACGAATGCAGTCTGTGCAGGAGACACAGAATGAACCTGATTTAGCTGTTGGAAAATGGGATTTTGAAAAGTTCCGTGGTTTTCCCTTACTCCCCGCCCCCTCCACCCCCAGGCCGCAGAAAGACTGAAGGTGGAACGAAACAGGCATGGAGGGGCAAAGAAGTCTCCTGTTTCTGGGGCCGGTGCTTTCCTTTGTTTGGAGCATCTTTGTGTGACACCTCCAGGTGGTGGGAGCTGGGTGGAGAGCATAGGATTAAGGGGACTATGGCAGACCATCCCTCCCCAGCGGAATCTTACCGGTCTGCTCTAGCTCTCTGGGGACTCAGCATAGCCGGCAAGAGACAGCTGGGCAAAGGCCGTCAACAGTGGTCTACTCCATCCGCTTCACTTCTAGACATGAAGAGGACGGAAGGACTAGAGTCCCCACAGACAGCTGGGCCCATGACCAATTGGTCCACGAAGTGGAAGCGGGCTTCTTCGTTGTGGTCTGTAGGCCCACTGCAATGCATCATGGGAGAACCTGCTGCCGTCCCACAGACGGTTTGCTTTATTTTGTAAGGTCGGCAGTATTAAGCAAGCTCCCACTTTTAAAATCCATCCCTGTCGTCCTCTGTTCTTGGAGTTCCTTTTGCTTGTATCAGAGAACCATCCTTTTAACTGGTTGCCTCTGCCTGACTTCTTTTGCAAAAAGCTCTTCCCAGCTATCTCGAGTTCTATTATTTGACTCTATTTGGCCCATCAACAAACATGTCCTGAACACGCGCCACATGCTAAGCCCTTTGTTCAGTTACTAGAGATCCGTGCAAACAACCAGACAGCAGCATTTTCCGTTAGGAATTCAGCTGAAATGGAAGGAATGCAAGAAAGCAAGGAAGTATAGGAAAATGTGAAAAGGGCTACCATCAGGCCAAGGGATTCGTGGAGTCCAGAGGAGAACATCCAACCCAAGGTTGACAGAAGGGTGACGAGAAGACTTCCTCAACATGGTTTCCATGTGCCATTCACCTCCTTAACCCACGACATTGCCTCACAAGCTGTTTTCAACCAAATGCCCCCGACTCTCTTTAAAAAAAATCTATTCCTGAAAGACTAGTCCCCTTGCTACTTGTTAACATTCACGTGTCCCCTTGTCCTTCCTCTTACCTGCTTCTGTCAGGGAGGCATCGTGTCTCCTCCATATCCTGTCTTCCTCCACACCCACACAGTGCCTAGAACACACTGTCTGTTAACTGATGACCTAGGAAGCACATCTTTTACTATGGGACTGATCTGACTCCAAGAACCATGAAAAATGATTGCGCTGCCGTCAGACAGGACCGTCAGAACAACATGGGAATGCCGATGAAGGGGTTTCAAAATGTGTTCCCCAACTTGCTCTCGACATGGAAAGAGGATATTGCCAATAACCAAGTGGAGCTTTGGGTTTCAGGAGCTTGAGTTGGCAGAGAGTGGGATATATTTTTCTTTCTGATTTCAATATTTAGCCTGATTTGTTTGGGGCTTTATTTTATTTTATTTTATTTTGCTTTGTTTTGTTTTGGTCCCGGGCCTGCTGGTCAGGGCTAATTTGTACAGCTGCTTTTTCGCTCGGTTTCTTCCAAGAAAGTGAGAGGAAATAAGGCTGCCAGCAAATCTGCAGTCGCCGAGGTTTTCCTAAGATGAATATTGTTTTTCTCTTCTAATTCCACCAAATACAGTATAAAGAAAAGCATGTGCCTCTTCCACAAATTTAGTTGTACCAAGGGTCAAATCCTGTACTCTGTCCACATCCTGGTGGCAGGAGACTTACAGTGCTGATTTCCTGCCCCGCTATTTAAGAAAATTGTACTGCAGTTGCAGAATGGTAAATTCCCCTGATTTGGGGCTTGCATTCTCAGACCTGGCTCCTCCTGAGTTTCAGCAGAAATGTTAAAGGGACCAGGTTGGAGAGGCCAGGGGAATGGGAAAAGTTGGGCAGGAGAAATCTCAAGGAGTTGGTGTTTGGAGCACCAGGTTCTAGTTGTTGTTGTTTTCTGCCGCTGCCAAGTTCGGTAACATAGGGCAAGTTACTTCCCCTTACTCACCATCTTCCAGGGGATCAGAATGGGCTAGGCTCAAAGAATAGTACACTATTCTTGGATCCTGTAAGTTAGTGTTTGGTGTTTCTACAAAGGCTAGTCAAGCTGGGGTTAGCAGCACATGCTTGCAATCCCAGCACTAAGAAGGCAGAGGCAGGAGGATCACAAGTTTGAAGCCAGCTTAGGCTTTTAGTAACACTCTGTCTCAAAGAAAATGAAAATGTCATCAAGGAAAGTCCCAAAGGTTTGTGGGTATTAAGAAGGCTTCCTCCCACTGCCCTTTACTTATGAGGCATTTTCCAATTTTTCACAGCTTTATGGAGATATGTTATACACCATGCAACGTGCCCATTTAAATTATGCAACTCAGTGGTTTTTGTTCATTCTGAGTTGTACAACCATCACCACAATGATTTCTAGAATATTCTCAGTCTCCTAGAAGAACTTGTCCCACCCTGAATTCCCCAGTCTGTCTAATCCTAGGCAACCACTAATCTACTTTCTCTTTCTATGGATTTGCCTTGCCTTCCATTTCATAAAACAGAATCACAGGGTGTATCTGGTGATGAGAGTTTTCACCCAGAATAATGCTTTTAAGATTTAGTGTGGTTATGAGCTGTACTGGTATTTCATTTTGTGAATAACATCCCATTATAAGAGTATGCCACTTTTACTTTTCTCCTCAACAGATGAGGGGCACTTGCATTCCCTCCATCTTGGCCATGGGCATCATGGGCATTTGTTTCCAGTTCTCTTGGGTGTATGGTTAGGAGAGGATCTGTTTGAGTTCAGTGGTCACTCTATATTTAATCGTTTCAGAACTTTAGGTTGTTTTGCTAGAGACAGAAGAAAGCTCCAATGTATGGAGGCCACATTTTACATCCTCCCCAAGGATAGAAAACACCTTCTGGGATTGATGAGTTTGAAAAGCCACCTCCATGGGGTATCTTGTCTATATAATGCTAGCTTTTCAAAGAACACATTTTTATAACCTCCACTTTGTGTTATGGCTGTTGAGTCCTGGGGGAAAAAGACATGAGGGGAGCCACCATTTGCCTTTAACATGTCTAGGAGGTCTGATAAAATGGCTGCTAAGAAACCATGAAGTTTGACTTATACTAAGATGAAGGTGGGATCACAGCTACTTTAACCTTTTCAAGACCATTTTCTGTCAGCACTAGGTCGTTTCTTGGGAGAAGAGAGTTGAGGGTCCCTTGGCATACCTATACCTACCCAGGCTTTGTGTTGACCGTTCCTGCTTGGGAACTGGGGTAGGAAGAAAAGGGGGAGAAAAGGAACCTTGTGTAGAAAAAGGGAGGAAAAGAGCCTCATGTAGGGGACACGCAGGTACTGATTTGCCTCAGGAGGTACCCATTCATGTTGGCTTAACATTATTATTATTATTAATAGCGATGATTTCCCTCTTTAAAGTGTGCCAGTTTAAACAGCTAATGTATACTCATTGCATTCGGCTCGTGAAGGCTACCAAACTTTTCACCTTGATGAGCCTATCACTCACTGAAATAAAGAACAGATCCCCCCAGAGTTGCTGAGGGGCAGCTTCAGAAGGGCAGTCAAAGCCAAGGACAGTACACAACAGAAGCCACATCCTGATGAGATGCGAAGTGTAGGAAAGAATATTTGGGAGAGGCGAGGTGGAAAATGGAGACAAAATAGTATGCATGTATAGCTTTCTTGAATGGAATACAGGATTCGGGCACTCCAAGTTCTCTGACAAACCAAAGCCTCACGTATCATTCATCCTTGTTCTAATTAAAAGGCATGGTGCTCCCTTGTGCTTGGGCAGACAATTCACATGACCTCCCAGCTCATTTGGCAGCACTTGGGAGAAATCTGGCCTTGCAATCAGACTAAATGATGTGTTACCCTACACTTAATCTCCACCATCCATCAAAATCCAAGGGCCTTGGCCTCAGCCCCTCGACAAGAGGCCCACAGTACCTGGGTAGGATTTCATTCGGGGAACGAATGCAAAGCCCCTAATTCTCCATCCATCTCAGCCCTCTGTAAACAGTTAAAGGCTGCAGCCAACAGCAGAAGAACTGCCAACCCAAATGAAAGCCGTGAGTCAGCAAAACAAAGACAGATGGCAGTGGATTAACTATAGCAAAGACGGCAAGAAGCACACCCTCCTTAGCGCCGACGAGATTGCTGTCCCTCGATTTCAGGTGACCTGGGGCTCACACAGAGTTCCTGGGAACTGTACCACGCGTGGAAGAAAGCATTGGCTCTCCACACACTGTATGTAGCCATAGCAGTAGAGGGGAACATTGCTCCAAACCATAGTCTCCAGGCTGTCCAGGCAGCGGGATGCAAAGAAAACATTTACAGTTACCACACCTCAAAGTGTAGAGATGTTAAGAAGTCTGCAACTATGTCTGTAAGGCAAGAGTTTGAGGGAATCGGGTGTGAGATTACATATCTAGGGTAAGGAGTCCCCACCACTGTGCTTTCTAGACATCAGAAGGGTTTGGCAAATGTTTGTGCAATGAAAGAATGAATGGGTGAATGAAATCCCAACAATAAAATCTGTCCTGGATATTGGAGGTAGACTAGCATAAACCCAGTGGGCTTCTTCAGCATCCCTGGGGACCACATGGCCCCTCGTGAGTCATGCCTCTGTCCTTAGTTCTGTCTTAAGCAGGTAACACAAAGCACTTTGAAGCCTGCTCCCTGTGGTTTCCCTTCAGAATGCTTTTGCTCTTAAATAGGTTTTTTGTTTACTTTGTTGTTTTAGTTTTCTAAGTCCTTCCTTGAAGAAGAAATCCAGCTTATGTGACAAAGAGAGACTATCTTTCTTAAGCAGTAAATTCACAGTGAACAAGAAAGCTCTCAGTCAAAAGTTGGATTTTGGTCTTGAGAAACAGTCTAGCTTGGGGTGGAGGTAGAAGCTGAGAGCGGGCAGGAGCCAGCCCTAATGTTGACGGTATTCTGTGATTTTTCTATGCCTCTCTTTCGCTTCAGCCTGCATTCTGCTTTCTTTGGATCTGATTGCTAACCACAGAAGTTTCCAGAAGAAAACCTAGGGCAGCCGTGCTTGGGTGTTGCCAATTTTACAAACTACTATTTCAGTTCACATTTTCAAAACACCTCTGGGCACAAGTTATAAAAGTCTACAGGGTCGATAGTGAATTAGAGAAGGAGCTGGAGAAAGACAAATTGAGAGGGAGGGGTGTTGCAGATGAGATTGGAAACGAGAGAAGTAGAAGGGATGAAATCCTTTCTCCCTCGTTTCAGAGAAGGCCCCAACGAAGGAATAATGCTTTGAAACAGCAAAGCCACGAGGCAGTCTGTAGACTGTTACTGCAATTGGTGCCAGCCCCATTAGGGCGCAACGTGGCCATGTAGCGTTTGGAGCTGAACTCGCCAGATCTCTGCTAGAGTGCAGGGGTGAAAAAGGAATTGAGCAGGGTATCTCACCAAGGGATAGCCATTGGGACGACACCTTGAGAGCAACATATGTTCTAAAAATCAGCAAAACAAAGTCACCCAGAGAGGCAGCTCATGCTTACAATCCCAGCACTTAGGAGGCTATGGCAGGAGGCCTGCCACACATTCAGTAAAAGGCTGCATTGATGATCAACCTGGGCTAGAGTGAGACTAAGTTAAAACAAAACACCCGCCCCCCCCCCCCCCCTCCTTGCAACCAAACCTCAGACAGAAAGCAGACTGTGATGGGAAGTCCTTCGTTGTATCTGCCTGCCAGGCCATGGCTGGGCCACTCTCTTCAATCAAACTTCTACAGAATTCCTACTTGGGATGTCAAATTCCGTGTTAGGTCCGTAGAGATACAATTATGGACCGGACACGGTCCCTGCCCTCAAGGAATTCATAGTCTGATAGGGAAGGGAGAGACAAATAGATCACTAATTATAACACAGGACGATAAGAGCTAGAAGTTGCTGGGGGAGGCCAGGGGATAAGCACTTAAATCATCCTGGACCGTCAGCGAAGGCTTCCTGAAAGACATGATGCAGACACTGAAGAATGAGTAGGTAAGTAGGCCAGGCGAGAGAGGGCCTGGGGAATGGATGCTCCACACAGATGGGCTTTGGAGGAGTAAGCTTTGCACATGAATGCAAAGATTTATAGAGCACACAGTCCCAAATGGAAGGCTGATCGATACAAGCACTAGCTGATCTTTGGGAAGACCGTGAACATTAGTGAAAGTTAGCAAGTTTGTTTAAGGAACAACTCACAACGGAGTAAAAAAAAAATACCCAAGAGAGTGGAAAGGAGAGGCAGACAGAATATAGAAAAAATGTGGGAGAACATTAAATAGTTTGGGTAGGTATATAAGGGCCTAAATTAAAAGAAACAGATATTTTATATTAGTATTTATGCCAATACATTTAGAGTCTAGGTGAACACCATGAGAATGGACAGAACTGAAGAGGAAACTATAGTAGAATGGAAGATACACATGTCTCTTTTCCCTTGCGAGTGCATACACCAAGTAGGATTTTAGTTAAGTACTCAAAATCCCAGGAATTTAAGGCCGATTCTCCACTAGGAAATCTATCAATACAATTCATTGCATTTGCATATTAAAGAGCAAAAGTATATGGTCGTTTTTATAAATGAAATTCAACAGACTCGAGAACACTGATCAACTATTTGTTCCCAGAAGCCTCTATTAAGGGCTGGAAGTGGTGGTGCCTGCAATCCTGACAATCGAGGAGGTGAGGTAGGAGTAGTCTGAGTTCAAGTCTAGCCTGGTATATACACTAACTTTGAGGTTAGCCTGGGATACATAGCAAGGCCCTTCTCAAAAATCAAAACGAAGCAACCAACTGAAAACAAACCTAAAAATACCTTCTGAGAGATTATGAATTAAGGACACAATACTTTAATTTGAGTATCTTAGAAATCGATAGCGAACTCTATCCTTACTGACCACGGTAGACTGGTAACACTCTCTGAAGCTAGAGAGAGGAGGTCTGAGCACCTTGTAGCTGTGTGACCTTGGACAAATTACTTAGCTTCCCTGAACCTCAGTGTTCTCATCTTAATATTGTAGAAGGATTAAAAGCTGCACACTGGGGAAGTATTCAAAAGCTTGCACTTCTGCCACAAACATGGTTTGCTAACAAGTTTTGGAACAAATGTTTCCTCCATTAAAGCTAAGAGCAAGACAGATACACTTCTGAAGAACCCACGATAAAACCTATGACTTTACATTTGAACTTAAAACTTAATCAGAAAAAAAGGACAAATATGCCTGAAGTTCTAGCCCCCACCCCAGGGGATTGGGGCTGGAGGGCAGCTTGTGCCCAGGAGTTTGAAGCCGGCCTGGGAAAGATAGTGAGACCTTGTCTTAAAAAAAAAACAGTGGAACCCTTATCATCTTCAGGGTCTCCAAATCCACTCTGTCCTTTAATGGCTTCTTAGGCACAATTTTGGAAACAGAGTTTCTTGTAGCTTAGAATGGCCTCCAATTCCCTGTGTAGCTGTGGTTGACATTTGAACCTTGGATTCTGCCACCTCCGTCTTCCCAGTGCAAACTCACAGGCTTGAGCCATCAAGTCTGGCTGACGATGGATCAAACCTAGGGCCTCACACACACTAGGCAAGCACTCTACTGGCTATAGGTCCAACCCTTAAGCCTGCTAACAGAACCCTTTGTTGAGCTGCTCACTATATGAACAGCACTATGCTTCTTTAATCCGTTCAAAAATCATATCTAAATATTCATTACTTTCCAACACTGTTTTATGGATCAAAAGCACTCTGTTGGGCTGTTCTACAAATTTCAACAGCCACATCAATTCCCCCATCACCTCTTCAATTTCTGCTAGCTGCTGCATGTTGTGTAGTGTGTTCATAGCTCCCAGCTAAACTGTAAACATCTAGAGGTTGAGGGGACACCTCAGATTTCTCTGTTCCCAACCCTTCCCACCAGAGCCAGGCCCATAATGGGAACTTGGTTAATTGCTGAAGTTGAAGCTAAATAAACGGCTATTTGTCTTTAGTATCGTGTCTATACAAAAGAAGAGAGAGAACCCATCTTGGAATACAGTGAGGAGTGACAGACAGTGTCTGATGTCCTCCTCTGGCCTCGACATGCTCCCGAACACACACTTGCACATAAACCATGCATTCACATGGTATGGGTGGGGTGGATGAGGAGATTAATACAAGCCTCCTCTTTCCAAAGCCTGGGTTTTCACTCTAGGAATAGAAAGGAGGAGTAGAATTCACAAATTTCCCAAGTTGCCTCCCTTCCCCAATCACTCCCTTATGATGAGGCTTTTCTCTGCCTAGCTTAGGTCAATGTTGCATGACGAATCTTCCCTTTACACAAGGATTGGATCAGGCCCAAGGTTTTGTTAACATGTACAAATGGAGCCAAATCTGTCAACTCACAATTGTACAAAATGGGACTCCTGGGAATCTTCCAGAAATGAGCCAAGGGAAAGTTAATAGTTATCCTACCTACCTCATAGGGTCATGGTGAGAATCGGGTGATACAATGGGTAGGAGTACGCTTTCGAAAGTAGCAATGAGAAACAGATTGGGTTTTTAGCTTCGAGCAGAACAACAGGAGCTCCTTGGCAGTGTGAAGGCCTTGATCAGGTGAAAGATGGGGCTTTTTAGGGACACGTGGAGTCACCATTTTTGCAGTGGCTGTTAGCCTTGCTTTCCAGCAATTCTTGGGAGAATCCGTTCTATCCTGAGACTTTGGACACTGTGTCTCACTTTATCCTTGACTTCTTGATTTATTTCTAAAGCTCTACTTACCCAGACCAATGCACGGTGAGTCTGGAAGGGGAGCTAACTTTTCCTTTTTTTAGCTCATTAAAGGAACCTATTTTGTCGGTGACTTAGCTTTAGAGTCCAACAATCCTCCAAGTCACAAGGTAGATCACATGGGAAGGCACCTCTCACACTTGCTCCCTTCCAGGGGGATCTGCCAGTGAACACTACTAAACACACACACACACACACACACACACACACACACACACACACAGAGAGAAAGAGAGAGAGAGAGAGAGAGAGAGAGAGAGAGAGAGAGAGAGAGAGAGAGAGCTAGCCTTCTCCTGGAGCATCTAAAGTTCCCAGATTTCAAGTGCTAGAAGATTTGAGAGAGTTTAGGAGTCTAGGTTCAAAGAAAGTTAAGAGTCAGAAAAGAGGGTGCTTTTTTTTTGGTGGAGGAATAAGAGTTTGGGTTCAAAGGATTGCAATTCTGAAGAGGAAGGATTTGATAGGAGCCAGGGGAGAGTGAGCTCAGGCTGGAGGGAGAAGAGGAATGAGTGCCGACAGTGCAGGGATCTTGGCCAAAGAGCCTTGGATCAAGAATAGACTGGACTTGTGGAGGTAGCCAAAGGTATTCGAACCAGGGAATTGAGCAAGATTTATTGCCTAAATTGGCCTGGACTAGACAGAGCTTGGCTTTGAGTCTGTTTTATGTGTGCTGGGCATGCACACATACCTCTTTACAGTTGAAGCCTTCAGATAGTGAGCCATAACCCTCAGCAAAACAGGAGCAAGGAGATGGGGCTGTTGGTGTCTGGAGTGTGCACAGAACCCAAGAAACAAAGTTCCAGACATCACTTCTAGGCCTGCAAGCTAGGCAGGTAGGCAGGAAAGATCAGCCTCCTCCTTTGTCGCTCGCAGTTCTTGGTGGCACTGGCTAGTTCATGTGCATTTAGACACATTATACTCAGCAGCCTTCGGGACTGGCCAGCACAATCATCATCGTATCCATTCTGGGGCCTCCTGGACCATCAGCTCCCATGCTCTGTTTTCTCCAGCTGCACTATTGGTTCCAGATTACTCTCCTTATGAGCTGCTGCCTTGAACTGAGCAGAGGGGGAGAGCAAGAGAGCAAGGGGGAGAGAGAAGATTTGTGTGTGTTCGGAGGAGTCCTGGGTGGCCTCATCTTCAGCTTCCCTGATTTCAGGCTTCAGGGGAGTCTGTGCCTCTGAACTTTGCTCCACTAGTCCACCCTGCAGGGAGAGATGAGCCCAGCTCCCTGCTGGTCCTGTCCCGTACTCCCCTTTATGATAGGCAGTGAAGCAAATCATTTGGGCTCTTGCCTGGTCTTAATGGGATAGAAAGGGCTCCTCTCTTGCTTGAAAGAAACATCCAAGTATGTGCTTACTGTTTAGTTTTCCTGGAAAAATAATTTCTCTGGCAGGCTAAAGAGGACGAATTTGCCTTCAGAAAAGGATTGTGTCATATCCCCGGCCCTTGTGGCCTCCCACCATTCCCATGGCTGAAAAGCTTGCATTCAGGGGAAGAGTAACCAAGCATCTGCTAGGAACAGCTTTTCATTTTTACTCAACAAACAAACAAATGTGTTGTGGAAAGAAAAAAGATATGCATTCTTGGGTGTCTCTTTGAATGTAATTCAGCAATCCTCCAAAATTCAGAGATTTTTTTTTTAAGTGCAGTGTGAAGTAGAAATCAGGTTTGACTGTTCAGTGTTAGAGTTTTTTTTTTTTTCTTTTCTGTAGCTTTGGAGCCTGTCCTGGAACTAGCTCTTGTAGAGCAGGCTGGCCTCGAACTCACAGAGATCCACCTGCCTCTGCGTCCTGAATGCTGGGATTAAAGGTGTGCGCCACCCTCCCCCCGCCAGTGTTACAGTTTTTAAGGTATCAAGTGGAATTACACCCTTCTCTTCTTCAAACTCTAAGTTTTAGAAATTAATTGGATTAAGATACACGAGTGACTAAAGGGGACCCAGGGATAAAAGGAGAAATGAGAGGGTGACAAAATTTCTGCGTGAACAACAACCAAAAGTTAGTTTCGAATTATGTCTTAGGACATAATGAACCGTAGGTGTGTTTGACGGTTCTTGACCATGTTGCATTGTGCTGCATAACTCCAGCCTTGGTTCTGAACACACAACATGTGTGCTTCACACTGTCACACTGCAGTGCCAACAAATGCTCCTTGAAACACCGTGGCTCATATTGGAGCCTCTTGTGTGTCTTGATTATTGATTATTGAAGATGCTCAGTATCCTGTAGTATTAAATATTCAGCCAACATGTTAGTCTTCCCGTACAAACAAATAAGCATAGTCAGCTCACTATCGTGCAAATTTGCTTTTATTTTTAATAAATGGTAAAATTATATGCGCACCAAGTAATTATTTTAAAAATAAGTGTTTTTGTGATTTATGATCAGGAAGAACTTAATTTATATTCTGTGACAGACAGTGTTGAATTGTCAACTTGACAGAAAGCACAGGTACCCGGAAGATGGGACTTGGGGCATATATATGGGGAATTTTCTTGACTTTGTTGACACTGTGGGCAGCATCATTCCCTGAACAGGGCACACTAGACCCTGTATAAAAGTGGGGAAGGCAAACTGAACACCAGCATAGATGTGCTCACTGCTGCCTTCTTTTCTATCTATTCCCAGGGATAGAACGTGGATGGTTGCTTCAGGTTCCTGATGCCCTGATTTGTCTACCATGGTGCATCGGAACCTGGAGCTGTGAGCTAGAACGACCCCTTTCCCACTTCAGTTGCCTCTGTCGGGTATTTTGTCACAGCAACGAGAAAATAAACTAAGATGCATAACTATAAATTCTGGGCCATGTAAAAATTTTGGGGGGTGAAATAGGGTCATAATGGAAAAAGTTTAAAAAGCTCTGAATTAGGTGGGAGGAGCTACAAAGACCATTTATGTCATGGCTTTGGAAAATAATTGAAAACTATATTGCAGCCCTTTGTTCAAACATAGAACCCCATTATGCATAACATGCACATAAAATGGTACCGCTCTGGTTAAAATAGGGGAGGGGATCCTCTGTGAGCAACCTTTTCACCGTTCAGGCTAAGAAAAAAGTGAGGTAATACCATATGCTGCCAGCTTATGGGAACCAGTTCACATGCATTTTGTGAGCCAGTTTGTTAAAGACAGCAGTTACTAAAAATTAAATTAGATGAGCGTACAATAGAGTTATATTAAAGACAAAGCTAGTAAATCCTCAAAACTCACCGCTTCCCCATTATTTGACCACACTTCACTATTATCAATACTCTTGAGGTTCTTCACATCTATTGTATGTGCGTGGTGGAAATACTGTACAATGGTGCGTCTTTGCCCAATTCCTTGCCTGATGACGTCAGGCTGGGAAATTGAAATTGGCCCTGATGGGAGTATTTATACCACAGAAACCCACAGAATGCTATAAATCGGAGCTCCAGTTCCCCACTACTGGGAGAGGCAGTGTTAAACACCCACCGTCTCAAGTCAGCTCTGTGAGTCCTCTCTTGGAAGCGATCCATCCAGCAATGGCCACCACTGGGGAAAGGCTGCTTGGAAATCAGAGGAGGAGAAAGACTCTGGAGTGATCAGGCATTATCCCAGGATTCTATGGGAAAGAGAGGTCACCGCAGGACCCCGCACCAGACAACTGACAAGGCAGATGAGAGACAGGCATTGTGATGGGAGCAGCATGAAGTGACAATTGATAACTTGAGCCATTTTACTATAAGACCTAACTGCCCAACTTATACTCAATACCCTCAAAGACTTCATTGCATCACAGCCCAACATAGTTCAAGAACCAAAACTGTTCATCCCATGACTACACCAAAATGGGGTAAGTTACAGGTACAATAAGCATGTAAGAAGACGCCCAATCTGTTGTGTCTACTACAGCATCCATGGCTATGGCACAACATGAAACATAAAAGACCTTTCGCCAACACAAACCTATTGAGAGAGAGGGAAACCGATTTTCACAAGGAAGCTCTTTGTCTATTTCATCACTATTTTTAGGAAAAATGTTCAGGACATTTATTTCAGAAAGCAGTGGAGTGTCAAACTATTTTAAAAAGTTGTCTATCTCAAATTGATGTCCCAAGGTACTGATGCTTAAAGAGGCAAATGAGCACTATTGTAAATATGGGCGTGAGTTCCCCCCTCCTTTCGTTTTTTTTTTTTTTTTTTTTTTTTTTTTTTTGTTTTGTTTTTCAAGACAAGGTTTTGCTGTGTATTCCTGGCTGTCCTGGAACTAGCCCTGTAGATCGGACTGGCCTTGAACTCACAAAGGTTCACCTGCCTCTGTCTCCCTAGTATTGGGATTAAAAGGTGTGTGCCACAACCACCCGGTTGGGCATGAATTTTCTAATGCTGCAGTGATGGCTGAGAAACAGAAATGACTTTACCGGGGTAGGGAACTGATTGACAGTGACACACTCTACCCGTTGTAGCTCCCATTTCAAACATCTTTCATCACTCTTTTGTTCTGTGCCCAATCCCTTCCTTTTCTACCAGTTTATTCCCCTTGCTTTGGATCCCTTTTCTTTCTCTGGCCTTCTCAGTTCTCCAGCCTGCTAATCACCCCTCACATGGCCCTCCCCAGCCACTCAAATAATAGTCAAGTCTTTGGAGAGATCATTCCTCCCAAAGCCAAACAAATGTTCGAGTTAGACAAGCTTCTTTGTCTTCAGCCTTTACAAAGAGATACTCATTTATAACTATTATTCTCAATTTTCAATTTCTGCTGGTGTGTGTGTGTGTGTGTGTGTGTGTGTGTGTGTTTCTCTCCTGAAAGGACTGTGCTATGGCACGACCTCTTTTATGCTTGAATGTCCTTCCATTGTAATTTGTCATATCTACAGTTTCTAGCACGGCAGGAGAGAAGCTAATACCCTAATGTTAACGAAGGCCTTCTGGGTTACAGTGACCTATATGCAATCATCTAGCTAGTTCAAATAGACTCTGAAAGCCACTTAGGCCACAGTAGCTGGGTTAAATGAAAAGTTCTACCAGAAATGACTTAAATGGGCAGGTCATGTGGCTCAAATTTTATAGATAGGTTTTAATATCAGCCATCATCATGGAGCACGGCTAGTAATGGAGTATGGGTTCTTTGGAAAGAGTTTTGTAGTCAGCCCTAGTGAAATTGCTACTACTCCCAGGTGAGTGGCGAAGCTGCCTCCTGGGTGGACCTTGTGTATCTCAGCCAAACTTTTTCGTTTGTTTTTGAGACAGGTTGTGCATGTGTGTGTGTGTGTGTGTGTGTGTGTGTGTGTGTGTGTGTAGCCCTGGCTTTCCTGAAACTAGCTCCGTAGACCAGGCTGGCCTTGAACTCAGAGACCTATTGCCTCTACCTCCTGAGTGCTGGAATTAAAGGCATGCGCCACCACCACCCAGCTCTCAGGCAACTTCTTTTGCAAACGGATCTACCATCGGAAGAATGTAATCTGTAAGGAGAGCGCTTGAAGTGTGTAGTAAAATGGGCGGCGGGGCTGCGTCCCCAGCACCCCAGCTGCCTGGCTAGCTTATGCCCGAAATAACAACACACAAACTGTATTCATTTAAACACTGCTTGGCCCTTTAGCTCTAGCCCTTACAGGCTAATTCTCACATCCCAATCAACCCATCTCTAATAATCTGTGAGCACCGGTCTTACCGGGAAAGATTCAGCAGGTCTAACCTGGCGGCTTTCTTCATCGCGTGCGTCTGCCCGGGAGAGCGGAGCATGGCATCTCTCTGAGGCGTCTGCTCCCGAGAGGAGAGCTGTGGAGTCTGAGCTCACTTCCTCTTCCTCCCAGCGTTCTGTTCTGTTTACTCCTCCCACCTATGTTCTAACCAATAAAATGGGCCAAGGCAGTTCCCTTATTAGCCAATGACCTTCCTCCATCAGAAGTGAGTTTAAGTTTGAAGTCATCTGAAGGATTCTAGTAGGCCCGCTGGCTTCCAGAAGTTCGGCCATGAAACAGGTGAACAACTCAGGCTACTTAGCCTTCTGAGTCTCAGTTTGATATTTATTTATTTCTTCCTGGCCTCAAACAGCTCACTATGTAGCTGAGGATGACCGTGGTGATCTCCTGTCTCTAGATGTTTAGTGCTAGGATTTCAGGGATAGGACACCATGACTGGTTTATGGGTTTCCACCTATTCAGAATGATGTTGATGATAGCACTAGGTTTCCCGGAGTTAGATTAATTAATCAATCAATTAATTCAAAAATTAATTCAATGCTATAGCTAACAGACTTGCTCTAGCACCTTGTACATAGTATGTGTTTTTGTTTTAAAGGAGGTCAGTTAAAAGTAAAAAAAAACAATTAAAAATAAAAACAAATAAAAGTCAAGATTGAGATCTTTTTAAAAGCCTGGCAGAGCTGCAATAAACTGTAACACTAGAGCCTTGAGGTCTGCACTCTGAGATAGGAGGGCCATAGTGGCTCTCCACCGTCACAGTCTATCAGACAGAGCCACCGAGTTGTGGCGCCTGGGGAAGTGGCTGTAAGCAAGCAGACTACGGCAAATCACAGTGAAAGCACAAACGCTGGATGTGGTCCTCTGTGAAGTTCTGGTGCCAGCGTCTCAGACCAAGAGTCACCATGGTCAGTGTGTGCCTGTGAGGAGTCTCTGCCTGGGCTCCTCAGGCACTGGCTGACTTTGCCTCTCCCTGGGCCTCACAGTTCAGGCTTCCACTAATGACTCAAGGGGCAGACTTGCAGGGTTTTTTGAGTTCCTTTCTTTCCTCCATACCATCTCTCAATCCTCTAGTTTATACTGAATCCCAGACACACCACTCTCTGCCCTTCCCCACTTCGTTTTTTACTGTATGTAAAAGATTGGTGAGACCAGATTTGCAGTCTCAGCCCTGGACAGGCCAAGGAGGAAGGACTGCCACAAATCTGAGGCCAGCTTGGAGTACATAGCAAGACCCCCTCCTCAAAAAGCCAGGGGGGGGGACCATGAGCCCATGTGTACCTCTGAAACATTTGATTTAGAGAAAAAAGAGTGGGTGGGGGCTTTTCAGTTTCATACTGAAAGACAAGCCAGTGAGATCCTCTGGCTAATCGAGTCTCCAACATCACTGAAATGTATTCTGAGCTTAATTTCGATGCAGTACTGGCGACTTAAGGTCAGTGTGTAGCTTTGTGGGTCTGGGAGCGCTCAAGGTTTTACAGAGTCCCGGCTCTTATCTGAGGACTTTTCTAGTAACTCTGTAATCAAGGCTAACAGGAGGGTTCCTAGTGGGTGTTCAATTCTACAGATATTTTAAAAACCATTTCTGAGAAACTCCAGTCCATACCAGGAATGATAATAGGACGGCCCCTCTAAGGATTTGCAAGCCGTGCAGCCTTTGGCTGCAAATGAGAAAGAAAGAAATGGGGAATTCAATCTTTTTTTGTTGCTATTGTTAATTATACCATTGCTTTGATTTTTTTTCCTTTTCAAGTGTTTATGGCTCAATCCTAGATCTGGTCTCCCGAGTCGCATTTCTCAGTCAATCCCTCCCATTTGCAGGGAGGCATCTGACTTCTGCATTTTCCATCTGAATTTGTTCAGGTGCTGGTACTCAGGAAGGGTTTTCATGTTCAAAGCTATGCATGGTTCAGGAATTGGACGCCCCCAGCCAGGACTACAACAGGAGGCAATCATCACTGGCCACGAGGGGCAGGGTGGGAAGTCTCAGAGTCTGTGGGCTCTGTCCTTGAGCTTCAGAAATGTTTTTGGCATCTTTCCTTTTCTGTGTATGTTTACTCGGGCCTTTAATTGCCATTGCTGGTGGGACCTCCATCTCTCTCTCCTCAGAGCAGCGATGACACTGGAGCTCCCGCCATTTCTGCAGCTGCTTAGGGCTGCATGGCCAGGAACTTGGGAACTAGTTAGGAAAACATTCAAATGATTCTTATTATTAGGCAAGTTCAGGAAGCCTGAGCAGTTTCTCTGTATCCAGATGTCCCATAACCACCCAATGCACCATATGATTAAAACCATAGTCACTCGAAAAAGCTACTTGTCCTAAAATCTGCACTGAATGAGGGCAGATCCACACTTAGTCAGATGGAACATTCTCTAAGAAGGCTTGTGAAGTGAGAAACCACTGAACTGCCACCACCGCAGTGCGAGCTCACTTTGCAGACATCCTTGGCACCAGCTTTCAGGAGGAGGGCTCCTCTATTTCTTCTGCACGTCAGTTTAGACCCACAACATGTAGAATGTGCTTGGATGTCTAGCTGATCATGGCACCCCTTTGACTTCAACTGTCTTTAGTTAACTGAATGCTCTCAGAACAGCACAGAGACAAGAGAACCTACAAACATTCAAAGAATGAGCCCACGGAGCTGTGAAAAACTCACAAATACATACATACATACATACATACATACATACATACATACGTATGTATATATACTCATAAATACAGATACAATTTCAAGAAATAGGAAGAATAGCTGTGTAGGAGAAAGCACCAGGTGTTTGCAGTAAAAAGATTCCTTCCATCTGGGCAATGGTGGTGCACACCTTTAATCCCAGCACTCGGGAGGCACAGGCAGGCCAATCTCTGTGAGTTCGAGGCCAGCCTGGTCTACAAGTGCTAGTTCCAGGACAGGCTCTAAAACTGCAGTGAAACCCTGTCTTGAAAAACCAAAAAAAAAAAAAAAAAAATTCCACGCCTTTTAGCAGAGTTTAAACTTTGTACTGTAGGTATTTTCCCCAAAATTTTTATTTTAAAATTTTCAAAGAGATTGAAAAAGTTACAAAATATTTTGTTACAACTAATTTGCCAACACATTAAGCACACAATTCTGTTTCTATTGCTCTCCATACACATGAACACATGCTCTCCTTTGATGAGCTACTTGCAAGGTACATGTGCAATGAGCCTCATTTAACATTTCCAATCTGAGTTTCGCAATGAATGTCCCCGCCCCCACAACCACAAAACATTCTCCTACCTAAGAAAATAAATAGCGCTTTCTCAATAACATCTACTTTTCAATCCATATTCAAATTATCCCGGTATCCTCTGAATATCTTTTGTAAGTTTTTAAAAGTTCAGACTCGAAAATCAAGGTTTGCGCCTTACACTTATGTCTCTGTTATCTGTCCTTTCAGCTGTAATGGTGTACATGCTAGTTTTCTCTCTCTCTCTCTCTCTCTCTCTCTCTCTCTCTCTCTCTCTCTCTCTGTATATGTACATGTGTGTGTGTTAAAGAGAAGGAGGGAGAGAGAAAGAGAGGTTGTGTGTGTGTTTGTGTGTGTTTGTGTGTGTGTGTGTGTGTGTGTGAAAGAGAGGGAGGGAGGGAGAGAGAAAGAACGAGCACTGACTTTTAAAAGAGCTCACTTTAGCTATCTTAGAGCACACTCTAATTTCTGAATGGATCTAGTCACGCATGCTATACAGTACTTTAATAAAAAGAGCCAAGCTCAAGATAAGGCTTAGTGGTGGAATGGTTTGCCTAGCATGAACAAGGCCCTAGTTTCCATTCACAAAACTGCAAAGAAAGAAAAAGAAATCAGATCCTGTCTTATATAAACAGAAACCTTCAAATGAACTCATTTTCCAACATCCCCACCTTTCTGGTTCCTGGATCAGCTTTTAATCATCCTCTGTGTCCTTTATCCTCCAAATTTTGTCAATTCCCAAGCTCTGCATCTTATCCTTTGACCTACGTTATCATTCCACACCCTCTCTGGTCCCCTATACCCCTACCGTGCTTCAGACCTTCAATGCCTCACCTCCCAAGTATTCTAACTCCTTTACCTAAACCTTGACCTGAATATCTGTTATGAGTACGGCGGAAACAGTGTCTTAGCTAGAGACAGACGTCTACTTATATCCCAAGACAGCCAAGGAGTTGCTGACTGGCCTTGGAGAAATCTTTGTGTTCAGCTTGCCTTTTACTTTCGTCTCTGTAAAATGGAAATATTCATGGTGCCTCTTTCTTGGGTTTGGCCAGCACATATCTCCAAGGCTCCCACTTCTTTCTTTCATCAGCTTTTTAGTTAGCACATAATAATTACACACAACAAAGAGTTCCACTGTGGCAATTTCACGTATATACATAAGAACATACTTTGGTCATGTTCATAAGTGGATAGTCGGGAAGGAAAATACTCTACTCTCTCTCTTCGCTTTCAGCTTATCAAAATGGTGGTCCCTGTGAGGTTGGAATTGCTTCAGGACTCTCATTCTGGGAGAAGGAAAAGGTTGAGAGACGGGTGGGTGTCTGTCAGCCAGAGCAGGAGCTTTACCTAGAAACAGGTCTTATGCGTTTCTAAATACCTCGTCAGTCCACTATGCACGAGAGACCATGGTGGACCACATATTGGCCTGGGCTGCTTAGCTGTGTATACCCTTGGCCCTCTATTTAAACCTACCTTGCACTTTAGAAGCCTGAAGAGAGACTTGGGGGAAGGGGATACTGGACCTCTTTGTTCCTTCTTTCCCCCCTTTCACTCACATTTTTTTCTTTAGTTGGCCTGTTATGGCTTACCAGGGCTGGGGCGGAGGTGGGGGCTGTGACCCTAACAACTCTGGCAGCACAGTCACCGCTCCCCATCCTCCTCTCTCATCCCTGTCCCCACTCCTCCTTCCAAATCATCCCCCATCTGTTTTTCAATTTTTTTCTTTGCTAGCTTCTGGATGTGATCAAGAACACGTCTTTTTGAACCTTGCTTATTTTGCTTAAAGAATCATCTCTAGCTCCATACATTGTTTCCTACAAAGGCTATTTCATGTTCCTCAATGGCTGAGTACTATTGTGCGCATGCCTTGCTTTACCCCAACATCTGCTAAAGGGCACCCAGACTGAGTCTCAACCACAGCCCTGCTTCCTCCAGGAAGATTTCCCCAAGCTCAGTAGCCCCCACCCCTTTCTGCATTTCCCCGGCCTCTGTGGCCTCCAGGAGATGACTTAGCAAAGAGTAGTTTTATTGGTCTCTGACTTTTACATTCCCATCTTATCTGCTGATAGAATAGCCAAGATCCTTGAGGGGAGAGGCCGTGTAGCTGTTGGTCACCTACAGTTCCCAGAGCTACTGCTTTGCTGAAATCACAGGGCTGAGAGCTATCATTTGCCTGAACATGAGAAACTGATCTTCAGAATTTTTGCTGTTAATGGAGAGACTGGAGATGATGCTCTCATTATCTCCGACTCTGCTGAGACTATTACCCCAATAATCATAGGAATTATTCCTATTTTTAGACTACCTATTATGTGCATTAGTGATTTGGATGTGTGTTCTCTGTGATTCCAATTTAACAAGTAAAGAAATGGGCTCAGAATGGACAAGATGCTTGTCTCGGGCCACCTAACTCTTGACTATTGAAGCTGTAGTCTGAATGTATCATACAGATTTCTTTCAGTCTGCCCCTGGAGTAACAGGGAACAACAGTTCATGGAACGAAAGACAATGCTGCTGTCAGAGTTGCTGGGATTTGAAAGAAATGTACTGTAGTTGTCTTCTTTAGGAAAGAGAACATGTCCGTGAATCTGTTTCCTCTCAGATTTGAGGCCCAGAGACAGGCTTCGCGGTGGCCGCAAGAGAATGAGGCCACGTTGCTCACCCCCAAAATGGATTTAGGTTCTGTTTTTCAAAGGCCGTAAATGGACCATCTATCTGAGTTAATGCAAACTCCCAATAGCATTCCCAGAGTGGGATAAAAGAAAAAGAAAAAAAAGGAAAGAAGCAAGGATATGTAAAAGAGGATGCTAAGTAAGCATGGGAAAAGATGGGAGATATTCACATGGAGTCTTAAGTAGCACCCCATCACTTGGGTAGCGGTTTACTTGTATGCTTATGATAATGTGTGTGTGTGTTCAATCTTTGGAGTTCAATAAAGAACAGACCAAAGCCAGAGAGTCAAAACTGCCTGCTTCTCAGCAGCCCCTTCATCACCCCCATGTCATATTTCCCAGCTGGAGGGCAATAATTGCATGGCCAGATCTGGCCCCATCTGGGAAACACCAGGGTCTTCCTGAGTCGTCATAACTATGGCTGCCAAGCATAAGGTGACCTAAGCGAAGCCTTCACACAAGCCATGTGCACAGTCATAAAACCCCAAGGGAATGTGGCAACAGACACAAAGCCGCCCGCCTGCCAAATTTCCAAAGGGAGAAGGAACTTGCTGCATCTGTATTTGCCCCAGGATTGGAAAAATGTATCTTAGCCACTGGAGCTGGGTGGGGGTAGGGGGCGCTTACCTTCATAGAAGAGGCACTATTTATACAAACACTGCCGATGGCTTGGTATATATGTGTGTCTTTGTGTTGATACAGCTCTAACACATACTTTACCAGAGTGCATCCTGCCTGACAACTTATTCCACGCCTTTGAAAACAATAGTCCGAACCTCAGAAGGCTCTGTAGCCTCAGCACGGTTTCTCATGTTGGTATGTAACTTAGAGAGGAAGAGAAATTCACACACAGTACTCATCCCGAGGGACTCAGTCATTCGGACTACTGAATTTTGTTTCGAGATAAAGTCTTCTTACTGTGCAGCCTAAGCTGGCCTGCAACCTGCAATACTTTTGCCTCAGTCTCCCAAATGTGATCCCCAGCTGAATCCTATTCACTTGCCTTTGTTAGAAGCCATAAGACTTGGAAAGCACTCGTTCATGGGAACAAAAGAAGGTGAGGGAGACATATCATCAGGGTGGCCATTATTAGAGAACTCATGTGATGAGCTAGCCACTACTTGTGCTCGCTATGTCCCATGGACTCTTTCATTTCTTAATTCAGTAAATATATCTCCAGGCACAGTCTAGCACATAACCCCCAACAAGGCAGGCTGGTGCATTCCAGCAATGGGAAGCAAGAGGATTGCTTGAGACTGGGAGTTTGAACCAACCTGGACAACACACAAGGAAGACCCTGTCTCAAACACAGCAGAAACCAACATTCTCTGGTGTCAGGAATCAGGAGGGAGCTCAAAGCCACAGCGGCAGTGAGGGGAGTTGCAGCTCCACGGCACGCAGAGGAATCTAAGGCACAGGTTGGGTTTGGGTGCAGGGTTTCCATGGCAGGCTGCGGGTGAAAGTGTTATCTGAGCTCCTATAGGAAGGCAGAAGCAGTGGGAAAAGGGTGGCGAGTACATGGGGATGGGGGGCACTATTTGTAATTGTAGCAGCCACTTTATACTGTGAACATGAGTGGGGTGTCATAGAACCCAAGGTATGTAGGGCCTACCCAAGTGTTCAGTGATGTGCTAGGCACTATCCTAAGTGTTTTCCTGTGTGTGTGTGTGTGTGTGTGTGTGCTTATGCACCTGTGTGTGTACATGTTCTCGTGTTTACAGGTACATGCACAAGTGTGTGTAGACTGTTGCCCTTCAGACACCATCTCCTTCTTTTTTGGAGGTAGCACCTCTCACTGGCATAGAACTGGCCAAGTAGGCTAGTTTGGCTAGCCAGGGAGCCCCAGGATCTGCCTGCTTCTACCTCCCCAGCTCTGGGATTAAAAGCACACACATCACCATGATGTTTTTTGTTGTTGTTACTTTGCTTTTTTTTTAAATTGTTTTGCTAACTGAGCTATTTCCCCAGTCCCTAAGGGCGTTGCATTCTAGAATAGCCTTAGTTCATAGATAGTGAGACAGAAGAAAATGACATCCCAGCCATTTACCCAAGGTATCAGAATTTAAATCTAGGTCTTATAGGTGCATCTATCTTTATACCTAGCACCTTGAAGATGAACTCACAGCTAAAGCTTGCTGTGTCTACAAGAAAATAAACCAGAATTGGAGTGACTGAATGCATGGAGGACTTTACACCAGAGAAGGGCCGGCTGAGAGTGAAATCTGAAAGGAACTTTAAAGTATGGCTGGGCTATGTGTAACCCAGTGGTTGTGCATGTGTTGAACACATGTGAGGCCTTAGGTTCAACCCCTAGCACACATAAAATATAATATAATAATCTAGTATTATAGAAATGTTCAAAGAGATTTACAACAGGAGAAAGTAGTATAAGGTAACTATTATGCGTTTAAAAATATATGCATACTTTTAAAAGAAACACTATGTAAATGGTGGAATGAGGAAAACACCAACCAATGGTGGGATCAAAAACTAAACCAGGCCCATCTGACGTAAGATCAATGAAGTAGGCCGGATACGAGGATGTTATCCAGAGTCCAGGGCAGAGGAATGGGAATGGCAAGAAATGAAGGTGAAGCTCCACCGCATGAAAGATAGGATGAGGCCTTCTAACAAGTGTTTGATCTCTTCGAGTTGAAGTTCCTGGTGGCCAGGAGGCCTTGCACTTGGTGCTGAGGAGCTCAATTGTTTCTCTAGGCCCTTTACCTGTGCTTTATACGAACACTATGAAGGCTGCTCTCTTTATACGAACACTATGAAGGCTGCTCCCTTTATACGAACACTATGAAGGCTGCTCCCTTTATACGAACATTATAAAGGCTTTTTCCTTCACCATGGAAGAAAGCTGTTTCCCCTTTCTTCCTTCTGTCTACTCTTTAGCTGGCCCTTGTACTCACTCTTCAGGTATCAGGTTGAATGTCATATCCCGAACCCCCAAATGGGTCGGACTCAGCTGCCATACAATCCCCTTTAAGGAGCTTATGAAAACTATCAGAACATAATGATCTCTGTACTTATTTATCCCACAGGGACGAATGCCTTTCGCCTGTGTTCCGATGTGTCCCTGGTGCTCAGCGGACTGGCTGGCAGATGGGACACGCTCAAAGGGCTGAGTGAATGAATGAGGAAGGGAGTGACTGCAAAGAGTGCCATTACCTGAGCAGACGGGAGGAAAATCCCAGGCCTGGGAGGGACCTGGGAAAGCTATTTTAACTCTTCCCCAGCAGGACTATTGTGTAACTACCCCTGGAAGAGCAAACTATGTGCTTTTCTTCGAGCCACGCTACAGTAGCTCCTTTAAATAGTTCTCATTATTTGGAAGCAAAAGGTGGTCAGGAAGCTGCTGAGAATGGAGACAGAGCTCTTTTTGAAAATATGTAAAAATAACATCTAAAATCATTTCCTATTTTAGAAGAACCAGGGAAACTCCCAGCTTCAAAGCAACCCTGTTGTAAATTCTTCTGTTACAGGAAAGAATGGACCAAATTAAATGAAGATTCTCTTTTTATTCCTTCCTTTAAAAAAAAAAGATTAAAATTTGGTGTGCTCGCAGCAGTGTGTTAACACCAACTCACAAGCACCAATTATTCACTTTAAGAGCTAGTTATGCTGGGGGAGGAAGGAGACCAGCAGGATGGGGGACAGGCTAGAATAGGTGGGCGGAGGAAGAGGGTCAACAAGAACAAAGTGTGTGTAAAAATGTCACAAGAAGCCCATTGCTTTGTGTGCTAAAAACAATGAACCGAAAAGCCACGTTAAATAAGGCCATTCTTGGTGATTGAGTGATACAACATACAATTTCATGTCCGACACTTTCGTAACCCGAGCAGAGGAAATACTGCCCAGAGCCCAGCGACTGCACATCTCTTGCCAAGGACATTCACTTGAGATCAGCCACAATGGGGAAATTGCAGTGATGGAAATGGACAAATGGTACAAACAGGAGCTCCATCTATTGTTTCACCGAGGCTTCAGTAGGGTTCAGAGACCTTCCGCCGACAAGCAAAGCACACTTGTAACATTCTTAAGGGCTACAAAGAAATGAATTACGTGACCGTGAAACCCAAGGCGTTTCATATATGACTCCCTTTTTTTGAGACAGAGTCTTGCTATGTAGACCTGTTTGGCCTTGATTTCACAGAGATCAGCCTGTGTCTACTGCCCGAGTGCTGGGATTAAAGGCATGCACCACCACACCCGACCATATATGCCTCATTGCAGAAAACGTTTGCTAAGCCTTACTCCAAGCTGAAGAAAATGACGGAGAAAATGTCAGCTCAAGCTAAGTTTGGAACTGTGTTGTCTCTGTGGGTGTTCCACTGTAAGCCGTGCCAAGAACAATCGCGGAAGCATTCTTACAGCCTTCAGAAACCGTTATCTGATTCAATAATGAAGTCACTTATGGCTCTGATGTGAAGCAGAGTAACTGAGGTCTGCATTCTGTTGCTTCACATTTGTCTTCCCGATTAAAGCAGACCAAGATGCCAAGCAGTGCTCACGTCAGAACCACATGTGTCTCTTACCTACCCCCTCAGGTTAGCTGTAGCTAGGCCAAGTTCAGCCACTGGCGTCCACGAGCGTCAACTAGGCAATACAAACCATGCAGCATTGCAATGTCATTATGTGTGAACGGCATGTTGCACATCGTAATATGTATGTACATGTACGTATATGTGTACTCTTGGTAGAGGCCATGCAGTTGAGCATTTGCCAATGTGTAGGCTGGCCACAGCTAAAGGAAAGTCAGCCGTCTATGTGAACTCGTTGAGTCTTTAAACAGGTTCGTGGTGTCCTTTTCTCAGCTGGTTCTGAGCAGACCTCCTAACCTGAAAACAAACACACATCTGAGCTGTCTTCAGCATGTGAGTTACGGTCGTGAGTTCTCAGCGTGGGGAAGGGGAGGCTGTCTAGTCTTTGAGGTCTCAAATTGCCTGGGAAAGTCCTCAGGAAAAGATAACATTTCACTTTGGTGACAAATTTGTTGATTTTGCAGATAACATCCACATTTTACCCTCCGAGAAGGCACATTCAGGGAGGACATTGGTTTTTATGTTTTTCTCAGAGCAGTCATTAGTACAAATTAATAAATCTTTTTGGTGAGGGAACATTGGGCTATATTTTATCTTTGTTCAGCTAACAGAGGAAAAAGGAATGCATTAGTCGGGTTCAGGATAGAAAGAACATGAAGCTTTGAAGTTATATGGACCTGGGATGTGTTCCTAAAGTCATGTGAAGGACACAGGATGCTTGCCGATTTTATGCAGGCCAGGGCATCTTTGCTTTCGCTGGCAGTAGAATTTAGAAAACTCGGGAAAAACGATTCTAAAATGTGCTAGGGCATCAGGCTTACCCGAAGAGTCTGCTAACACACGATGGCTCCTCACCCCCAGCTACACAGCCACTTGGTTCAGGGTAGGACCTGCGACTGCAAGCTCAACCACCTCCCAGGTGATGCTGGCTGCTACTAAGGTAAAGCCTTCCTCAGAGAGTCGCATCCGGAGGAAGACAAGGCCAGTGTTCCAGCTGCCTGGCTTCCATCACAATCGGAGGATCTCCCTACAAGGCTACCTGGACAGTTTCTGCTCTTCTAAGGAAACTGCAAATTTCCTTTCACTCACCATTCACACAAAGCACAGCTAAAAGCTTGGCTGACTTTAACCTGGCTTATTTCAGTTTTGGATAAGGTCAGGACATTTTCATCTAAAAGTCTTCAGCTAAAAGAGCCCCTTTGTCTCTGACATCTCTCTGTGTGTCTCTCTGTCTCTCTTTCTAAGAAGGTAGGCATAATCACGAGGCTTCCTTTCTTTATGTGCCAAAGTGCAACCATAGAGGCAGAGTGAGAAGAGGTGGGACTGGACAGATGGCTCAGTGGTTAAGAACACTGCCTGCTCTTAGGAGGATTTGGGATCAGTTGCCAGTACTCACATGTCCACAACCATCTATAACTCCAGTTCCAGGATCCAATGCACACATGAACATACGTACACAGAGAGAGACAGAGATGCATGCATGCACGCATGCACACACACTCACACACACTCACATACACAGACCTATACCAATGATTTCATACACATAAACACAAAGACATACATGCACGTAGAGACACACACACTACACACACTGCACACACTACACACAGAGAAATGCAACACATACATACACAAACATGCACACACGTACACACAGAGGTACACAGAGAGACCGACACATGCCTATGCACACACACACACAGACAGACAGACAGACACACACACACACACAGACACACACATACAGAGAGATCAGGAGACAACAGAGAGAGGAGAAGAGAGGGAGGAATGACTTCATTTCTCTGAGGTTCAAGAACTGACCAGATAGGTGATGGCACAGATTGGTGACTCAGAGGTTACGCTTAAGGATGGACAGTCAGCATTGTGTCACTAACAAACACCTGATACAATCAATTTCTGTCTACAGTGACCCTGGAGGTTACCTTTGAGGGGAGGATGAAGTCATAGGGATGTTTTTTCCTTCAATCTCACTGTATTTTCTCAATTCAAAAAGAAACACTTAATAGGTAACTATATCACCAATAATAAACTAGACATGACCTTTCTCCTTTTATGAAAATGGAGGCATAATTGATATAATTAAATGCATAAAGCCCACTAATGTTAGTGTGTGTTTCATGATTGTGTGTGTATCTGTGTGACTGCAATCAAGATTAAGACGGAAGCTATTTCCAGTTTTCCAGAAGGTTCCTTCATGCCTCCCTCCAGTCTGTTCCCTGATTTAGTTTAAATCTGAAATGTCTAAGGCTGTCAAAGGTTTGTTTCTCAGCTTGCTACTACTAAAAGGTGGTGGGATATTTAAGAAGTGAGGCTGGGGAGGAGGTCTTATTGAATGAGTGTGTGACCCTCATGATCCTCATGGGAATTGTGGGCCCCAGCCCTTTCCTCTTCCCACTGCCCAAGTGCTCCCCGCAATGGCTATTGCTACAAGGCCCTTAAGAGACAGGACCAATGGATCTTGGACTAAAATCTCTATAATTCTGAGCCAAAATTGGTCATAGTAAGTATTTGTTACAGTGTCACAAAGCTGACCAAATACCCCAGTAGAGGTAACCCCAAGTCACCCATCTCTGTCATCAATTAGCTTGGTCAATTATTAAAATTCAGAGAGATGGAATTATTCTCTCTCTCTCTCTCTCTCTCTCTCTCTCTCTCTCTCTCTCTCTCCCCCTCTCTTTCACTCTCTCTTCTTTAGCCTGCTCTAATAATACTAAGAATTACTCAAACTGTCATGTACAACAAAAGTTTCTTACATTTTATTGCTGATTATGGACGCACTATGATTTCTCAGTTTTTTTCCTTGCTGGTCATTGAGGCTTTTTCCAGGTTTGAGCCATTAGAAATACCTCTAATACCAGTAAAGGTTAATATGTCTCCATGGAAACCATAGGTTCCCCAGGAGCAGTAAACCCTTTTTAATAAAATGCCTACTACGTGTCAGGTATTTTACTTTGTCTCAATCTTCCTGGGACCCCCATGTCCTTACTTTCCTTTCACAGAGGAGGAAGCAGGATGGGGGCAAGATGGGGAAAGGGGTTTGAGTTCTTTGGACAACAGACATTGTGACAGTTGGGAGTTCAAAAGGGTTAGTAGGGCCATACTTGAGAAAGAAGGCTGGAAGCACTAGAAGGGGCAAGAGTAGCCCAGTGCACAGGGTAAAGCTGTGAAAACCTCTGACCAGCAGCTTCAGAGCACAGCCTGCCTTTTGTAGGAGTCTTCCCGATGGCCAAAATGGGTCCTGTATCACTTCCCAGATCAGTCACTGGCTAGAACTCACCCCAAGAACAGCAGGACCTTGGTTTAGAAGCTGAGGCAGACCTAGGAGAGAGCTAACAGCTGGAGGTCATCAGCCAGCCACACCCCTCACAGCAGGAGCAAGGTTCAAGGGACACATCTTGGTGTCTGCAATGCACAGCAAGACCTCACACCCAGGATGACTGGGGCAGATGCAAAGGGAAATGGCAATGATGGGAGCAGGCAGGAAAACACAGAGGTTTATTTAGACTTCCCAAATTCGTTTTGAGCAAATGCCCATTGAGGGCTTCCCACTAGGTCCCCCACCTCCAAACACTGACAAACTGAGGACCTAGTTCTCAATATATGAACCTCCAGGTGGGGATGGGACAACAGCACCCAAGGTATCACACCTTGTGACTGACAAGGAAGGTACAAGAAGAACGTTTTGGGGAAACACAATTCTGTGAAACTGGCCTTCTGAAACCTTGGTCTCTAGCTCTAGCTTAAGCACAGAGTATGTAACATGCAATGTGGTACCCAACCAATAGAGAAGGAGGGGAAATATTTTAAGGTCAGGACAATGTGCTCAGAAAGAAGAGTGGGTCTACAATGAACTGTAAGTTTCCAGAGAAAGGGAGACTGGTTCTAGAAACACACACACACACACACACACACACACACACACACACACACCATTTCTACATGGTTTGCTCCAATGTTGAATCATTGGATATAATTTCGGTGATGACCCTATCCCCGGGCAATGTCCTTTTCTCTTGGTGAGCTGGACCAAGGTATTGAGGTGACTAGTGAGTTGACTGCCCTTTTCTGTCAATTAGCAACACTGTGGGCCAGAAACAAGCCCTCACATTTATGATCTATTTACTTTCGGGGGATGTCAAGACCATTCAGTGGAAAGAAAGAATAGTCTTTTAAACAAACAGGGTATTATCAATATCTAGATAGCCACATTGAAAAGAATGAAGTTAAGCTTTTCCCTTGCATCACACACAAAAACTAATTCAAACTCCATCAAAGGTCTAAATCCAAGAGCTAAAGCCACACAGCTTAGAAGCAGCATGGTGAGGCTCTTTCTGACCTTGCAGCACACAATGGTCTCTCAGCTTTGACCCCAAAGCACAGGCAACTAATTTTTTTATGCTTTATTTAACTTTATTTTATATGCATTGGTGTGAAGGTGTCAGATCCCCTGCAACTGGATCTTCAGACAGTTTTGAGCTGCCATGTGGTTGCTGGGAATTGAACCTGGGTCCTCTGGAAGAGCAGTCAGTGCTCTTAACCACTGAGCCATCTCTCCAGCTCCCAACTAATTTTTTTTTAAAAAAAATAGGTAAATTGAACTTTTGGACTTCAGAATTCACAATGAAGAAAGTGGGGAGACCACCCACAGAACAGGAAGAAAACATTTGAAATCATACATTTGGTAAGAGACTTGTATCTAGAGCATATACAGAGCACCACCAATTCCATCCTAAAATAAAAAAGACAAAATAACCCAGTTCAAAAGGATCAAAGGAAGAATCCAAGAGGATATTCAGATTCCTAATAAGTACATAAAAGACACACAACATCAACAGTCATTAGACTGGTGCAAGTCAAAGCAAAGGGAGGTATTACTTTCCACTCATTAGGAGGCTAACAACACAAAGCAAAATGGGGCTGGTGAGATGGCTGAGCAGTTAAGAGCACTGACTTCTCCTTCAGAGGACCTGGGTTCAATTCCCAGCACCGACATGGCAGTTCACAGTTGTCTGTAACTCCAGTTCCCGACACCTTCATACCAGTGCACATAAAATAAAGTTAAATAAATTTTTTAAAAAAGCAAAAATTGGAAAGATAACAAATACTGGCGAGGATCTGGAGAAAAGAGACACACACATAAATTGTCAGTGGGGTTGTCACATCATGCAGCTTAGGCACAGAGTTTGGCAGTGTCTCAGAAAGTTAAATATGAAGTTACGAAGTTATGCCATGGCCCAGCAATTCCAGGGACATTTGAAAACACAACTGCACAAAATGTGCGTGGATATTCATAGCAACATTTTGTGTGTGTGTGTGTATCAGAATAGCCCTCAACAGAAAGCACCCAAAGCTCATCGACAGGCAAAATGGAATAGTTACATGATGAAAATATTATTCAGCAATAAATAGCACAACATGGATGAACCCTGACCACACAATGTTAGGTGAAAGCACACAATCTCAAAGCCTGCTTACTTTATGATTCCATTTATATGAAATGTCCACATAGGCAAATCCACTAAAAAAACAGAAAGAAAATGAAGGCTTGCCAGGGGCCCGAGGGAGGAGAGATCAGGAGTGACTGATTAATAAGCATGCGGATTCTCTGTGTGGTGCTGACAATATTCTGGAATCAGTGGCCATGGTTGCACAACGTTGGGACTATTCTATGATAGGTGAATCACATGCCCATGAAGCTGCTATGAAAATCGCTGTGGGTCACTAACCACGTGGCCCTCACACCCTTGGCTTCCTCTGGAGCTTCCCTGAGTGGGTGGTCACTTTTACTCAATTCTCATTCCTATGCCTATAAAAAAGCGGCTGAAGCAGGAATTAAGGTTAGAAGTGCTTTCTGTCTTCTGCTCCCAAGTCTTATTTTTCTAAGAGCTTTTTAGTTCACTATAGCTTTTCTTCTGGAGAAGCCACTGTTAGGAAGCCAATTTGGAAATGTGTCCCTTGGATATTTTTCCCTTTCAATTTTAGTGCCTACTGCAAAGGCAGTGCTGGGAGTGTTTTTCTTCTCAGATCCACGGGTGGCTGGTCGTTGAATCTCAAGGATACTTGGGTATTATCATGGCTATGGTAACACAGAGAAAGCTGTGGTCAAGAATGCATCTCAGAACGGGTAAGACAAGCTAGCTGGCAATACCTCCGAGGGTATACTGCTGGTGGAACAGTGAGCTGGGAAAATCGCTTTTACCATGGTTTCACAATACAGACCAAACTAAGTAACCCATAGCAGTAGGCTGGTCAACTTGGTGATACTGTAACCAAGTTGAAATTGCATCTAAGGCAGAAAGGATATTGTTTTGGAAAATGAAATCTGGAAAGCACCCTCAGGACCATGCCCTACCCTCTTTCTTACAGACAATTAGACTGACGGGGGAAAAGAAAAGAATTACTGAAGGCTATGAGCTAGTTGATGGAAGGATTAGCTTATGACAGCAGTGCCAGGAGCTGTTTGCAGTAAGTGGTTCAGATCTGAGAGGCGAGGGCTCTTTTTATTCCCATTTTCCAGGTGAGCATCCTAAGGCCATATGGCCACCAAACAATGGGGCTAAGACACCAACCTGTCAAGTTCCCTCTGGTACACACAGCAGAAGCTGCTCCGGATATGGATGTCCAGACTCAACTCAGTGTTCTGGATTCTGGGTAGCATGTTCTGCTTTGATTTCTTTTTCTTTCTTTCTTTCTTTCTTTCTTTCTTTCTTTCTTTCTTTCTTTCTTTCTTTCTTTCTTTCTTTCTTTCTTTCTTTCTTTTCTTTTTTTTATCAAAAAGACTGAGGAACGAGAGGTGGCAGGTTTAGATTTTGGTCCTAATAGCCAGCTCAGACTTTCATTTTTGTTTCCTTTTTGGAGACAAGGTTTCTCTGTGTATCCCTGGCTGTCCTAGGATTCACTCTAGACCAGGCTGGCCTTGAATTCACAGAGATCTGCCTGTCTCTGCCTCGTGAGTGCTGGGATTAAAGGCGTGTACCACCACTGTCCAGCTTAGTTCACATTTTCCTACCAGAATCCCACACAGGGCATCAAGACTGAAGGCAGAATCTTCTGAGATGAGGTAAGTTTTTTTTTTTTTTAATGTATCTTCTGGTTTTTTTCAATCTCCCTGGGATGGGCTAAGTGCAATCCCTCCAAACAAAGAGGAGCCAAGCCCCTTCCCACCCCTCCCACTTTCCCCAGTGAGCAGAGAGTACATTGTTGTGTTTAACCAAAACCAAATGAGTAGCCTGGTTTGTACTGGGTGACACGATGCATGATGGGATGCGCGATGGGATGCGTGATGGGATGCACGATGGTCCAGTGGTGGAAATGGGTCAGGCCTTGGGAAATACCTTCCCAGAGATAGCTTCCCAAGGTAAGACTAGGTGATTGGTGCTCCCTAGCCAGGAGGCGGGGGGGGGGGGGGAGAAGCTGACCACAGAGACCTCATCCTGACTATCTATCTACAAGGCTGGTCAGGAGAGTGGTTTTAGAGGCTACCTATTTTCTTGGTCCTTCTCATCTTTTGGGCTCTTCTTTCATAATTTCAATGATCTCAAGAGGTTCCACCATGTACACCCAGCATTGTCAAAGTGCGTGCTATCATGACGTAGGGATGATTTGACTCATCTGCCCGCAATGAGGTCATTTTCCAGTACAACTGATTCCTGAGCTAGACAGCTTAGGTTCAAATCCAGGCCTTGGTGCTCCTTAGCAGTGTGATACTGGGCAAGGCACTTGATCTCTCACTTTCTCGATGAAAGCAAGTTACCAAGAACCCAATGGAGTTGTTCCGCCTCAGCAGTGACACACACCAAAGGATGTGAAAGCCTGCCACAGGCATTGGAAAGCTGGACATAAACAGGAGCTCCGGCTCTCAAGAGAGAGAAACGCTATGACTAGAGAAAGCACAGTATTCTGTGGCCTCGCAGCAGAGAAAGCAGATCCTTTGTGAGCTAGGGAACACTAGAGTGGATGGAGTCTTGAAGGACGAGTGGGGATCAGGGTGGAGATACATGGAGGAATAAGCATTGGAGACAGAGGGAACAATATCTACCATGGCAGAGAGGAAACGGCTTGACATAGGAAAATGGGGGGGGGGGGTGTATCTAGTGGGGTTGGAGCTGGAGGTGCCAGGAAGTAGAAGACAAGGCCCAGAATCAAGTGGGTACTGGCTACAAAAGGGGACTTCAGGAGCCCAGCTACGCTCCCTTTCTTACTTCTGAGTCAGGCTAGCCTGTTTTTTGGCCTTGGGGTATGCCCTGGATCATGATAGAACCTTGGCTTGGGTTCACAAGAGGCGGCACCCAAATCCAGGAAATGCTGAGGTGCTGGAGATGGCCCTGAAGATGGCTAATGTAACTGTCACTCCAGTCTCCCCACCCCACCCCCACCTCGACAAACACATTCTTCTCTGCTTCTGGAAAACATGTGTGCAAGCGAAGTTTGGCTGGGTGGCAGATGGAAGTCTTTTTCAGTTTTTTTTGTTCTTTTTAGCCACAAGCCTCAGCTCTTGTTACCTGGGAACCTTCGAAAACTCTTGAAGATTCACGTGAGAAAGGGCTCTGCAATGCTCAACTCCCCTGGGTGGTCCCATTCTACTTCGGGGACTGTCCCTGATCCAATGGTTCCCTACTGACCTTCCTGCTGAGAGATCCAGCCGGCCAAGGGAAGCAGCTGTCTCATGCTTGAGGAATGTCTCCTGAACCCCCTCCCACCTCCAGCCTCCTGGCTCCCAGAAGTCAACATCTCGACTCTTCTGGGCTAATGTGTGCTAAAGTTTGCAGACTTCGTAGCATGCAGCTTCCAAGATTAGCACTCAGGCAGCCAATCTTCCACTCAGGCTTGGGAACAAAAACCTTAAAGAAGGTGGGCTGGCTGGGGGCGAGGGTAGGGAAAGAAGGGGGTCAGGGCCGTTGGCCCCAGCGAGGTTCTCCAGCTTAGTTAGCTGAGTCCAATGTCAATGAACTCCAGGCTCTAAGCAGACCACCAAAATACCCCTGCCCTCTGCGGACCGGCCTCCATGGAGCACTTCTCTGTTGACTGGTCTTTTGTTCTCCAATGGAACTAAGTCCTAGCTTAGTCCCCAGCCCTACCATGTAAACAAGACAAGGACGTCATAGCTCTCATAGGTCGGGTCAGGAACGCAGTTTCAGGTATCTTTTCCAGGAATGTCCTATTGTCTTAAGTCTCTGGCATGTTAACCGCCCCCCCCCCCCCCCCATTACCACCTAACCAAGGACATGGGTGCATTTTGCAGTTCCCAGACTCTGCCCTAGCTTACATGGAGCAGTTTCAGGTCCTTCTGTGAAGGGTACAGTTCTCCACACTAAGTTTAATGACTACCCAGCCCCCTTAGTTCTTAAAAACAAATCTAAGCCTACACAAAGACTGGCTGAAGTCTGATTTTGCCAGACTTCTAACTTTTGCCTGTGATAGCCCAGTGTGAAAATTTTTATCCATAGGCTCCTTAGCAAATTTTGCAAAGTCTTTTCTTTTTATTCAATTAACTAAAAATGTTCATTTATTTTACATCCCTACTGCAGTTTCCTCTCCCTCCTCTTTTCCCCTCATCACCCTCCCTCCATCTCTCCTTTACCCCTGTCACCCATTCCTCCTCGTTGTCCAGAAACAGACAGGCCTCCCATGGGTGTCAACAAGCAAAGTGTTTTCCATCCTGGTGAACTACAGAATAGCTAAGCAGACTAGAACAGCGAGAGTACTTAGCAAAAGAAAACTCACCAGACATAAAGGTGAAGTTCATTTGGTCTGAAAATCAGTTCTACAAACAGTACAGTAGAACCTTGGCTTAATGATAGACAAGGAGAAGAAAAAGATGTGGGGGTAAGATGGGAGGGGGTCCCTATTGACAGTCTGTTTATAGCAATATATAATGTAGTCAGTGGAGCAAACTGCACAAGGGCTCTCATGCTCGGTTCATAAATGCCTGGTCTTCAGAATCAAAGGGTTCTGCCCTGACCCCATACATTAAACAAGGCTGTGTTGAATCAGTTTGTAGGGCATGACAAACCGATGAGCAAGAGGACAGAGAGTGATGTAGTTTGGTGGCAGGAGCTATGTTCATGTCCTATCTGTCTTCTCTGGACCCATTTGTTGTACCCGCTGACAAATCCTCAGCGTGTAATCTAGTGCTTATCAAAGGACTATATTAGATGCTCAATAAATAGAAGAGAGAGGCTGAAGACATGAAACGGAAAGCTTTCTTGGTTGAATCAGTCAAACTTCCACAATCCTTTCCTATAGGGTCGTCCCTGCCATTAGAGGGGCAGAAGGACCAGAGGGACAGCCATGTGCTGAGGGCGAGGTTCAGGAGTCACTAAGGATCTTGAGGATTAGCCCCAAGACTTATACTACGATGTCCACTAGGTGAGCAAAGGGAGGACAGGGTATCTCTGGGTCATCCCAAGACCTTAGCTGACAGGGTTTGCAGAGGCATGAGAATCCTGAGTTCTTTCTTGTGCTTCCCTTCTATTTACACGTCAAGTGCTATCTCTGGAGCAGCTTGTGGCAGCCACACTCAGTACTCAGCCAGTACTCAGTCCTCTTGCTCAGCGAAGAGTTGGTGCTGTTGCTAGTCAAACCAGCTGCTTAAAGCCAGGCCCATGTACTCCTGATCCTATAACCCTCCAAAATAAAAACCTCACTTAAAAATTCATGATTATGTTGGGTGATGGTGGCGGAGGAATAAATTTAGTCCCAGCACTTGGGAGGCAGAGGCAGGGGGATCTCTGTGAGTTCAAGGTCAGCCTGGTCTACAAGAGCTAGTTCCAGGACGGGTTCTAAAACTACACAGAGAAATTCTGTCTTGAAAAAAGCAAAACAAACAATAAGCAAAAAAATAAAAAACCCAAAGAAAAAAACCTTTCATGATAATGACCAAGAGAAGAAACTCATTCATGAGTCATGAGTGCTACCCTTGAATATACTTTCATTTCTAACAAACAATTCATATTATAGCAGTGAAGAGTCAGGGGGCAGAAATAGCTGCGGTAGAGTACTCTGTAATAGGCAACCCCTGGGCATGAGGATAGAAGCCAGGCGTGGAACTCCAGAGGATGAAGCTGGCGTACTGGTCCTCATTAGTGGGTGTACAACATGAGGCCCTGCTTCATCTCCCATGCCCCCTTGTGCCCTGTCCTCATCCCTGGACTCTTAGCATTTTGAAGGCTCCTTCAGCTAGACTCTGGTTTTCTGGGGGCTGTGATGAGCCTCACAGCCTCTGTGGAAGCCACAAAAGGGTGCACTTTTCCACTCACTGTGTCTGTTGAAGTTGAAACTGTCTTTTGGGGGGAATCCTATCAGTGCTGACAGGGAAAAGGTGTGTGAGAGAGAAATGTCTCAGGCTGTGAACTTGTTGGAATTATCCTGGGTGAGCCTCTGCAGGGCAACTCTTTAAAAAAAAAAATGAGAGGGGGGGGGGCAGAGGGAAGGACAGAGTGGGAATGGTGGGGATGACAAGCAGAGCGGCTTTTGTGACAGGAGTGAGAAAGAGAATTATCAATCCTTCTGTGGCCATTTCTTTTCAGCTAAAAAATTCTATCCTCAAAAAAAAAAAAAACAAACAAACAACAAAAAAAAACAACTATGCTCTAGTTGGATTTGGAGATTCACATCTGTATTCCTGGCACTCAAAAGGCTGAAGTAGGAGAATTGCTTTGAGTCTGAGACCAGCCTGGGCCACAGGGCTAGTTCCAGGCTAGCTGGGCTACAGAGTGAGACTCTTCTCAAGCCCAAAGTGGGTCAGTAAGCTGGCTTAGTGGGTGAAAGCATTTGCGAGCCAGCCTGATGACCTGAATTTGATCTCTGGGACACACGTGGTAGAAGAGAACCAACTCCCACAGTTTGTTCTCTGACTTCGACAACATGTGCCAGGGCACACAACCCAGACACCATGCTCTCCGATTAAATGCATGTAATTAAAACAACCAAGCAAGCAACAAGCTCAACTAAGAACAAAACAAACTAAAATCCACACTGCCTTCACATGAACCCTCATTAAAGACCTCCAAACTAAATATTGCAAATGGAGCTTAGTGGACCAAATGATTGCAAAAGAAGGTAGCATAAAACGCAGAACCCACCCTGGTTCCCACGTTCTCTTACCTAAGGAATGCTCCCTAGAAGAGGAAAGACATTAACTGAGTGTCAACTCGTTAGACAGATTTCCAGATGGTAAACCTGACACTACCTTTTCATCCAATGAAATTTGCGTATACTACCTTTTGCTCCACACCTACAGAGGGAAGATTATCCTAATTTCAGAGTGATAGCCCAGAAAATATCACTTGAACCGACCTGGGTCCTGTGGACCAGTCCTCCACAGGTCTTCATTTGCCTCTGTTTTTCTATTAATGAGGAGCAAATGTCGCTGTGAGCTAATACAGTGCCTGGAAGCATTGTCCATACCATCTCTATGCCTCCGAGAGATGAAAGGAATAATGGTCGACAGATGGCTGCCTCCAAAGATGTCTAGTCTTTGCTTTTTTGTGAATTACGTATCTGTTGGCTATGATTTCAACTCCCCATGAAAGGAAACACAAGACGTTTGCCTTAGACACTAAAATGTTGGTCCAATATCCTACTTGGGAACCACTTACAATCTGAGCCTTTTGTGACATTTCACATCTGTAATGGCTATTGCAAGATCCTAAAGTAACCCAAAGGGACATAGTATTATGGATATTTCTTCAGGGATTCTATCTTTGGGATAAAATATATAAAATATTCCAATTTCTAAAAATATATTTATCAGCTTCATGCCTCAGAGACCCTTGAGAATTTTGAAACAGACCTGAAGGGATACTTTTTAGAATATCCTATCCGTAAGGGTATTCAAGAGTGTAATGAGAATCATATACATACAAGTAACACTACACAAGTTGAGCAGATTGTATCTATATATGTAATCTATCTACACACACACACACACACACACACACACATAACAAATAAAGAGGAGAGGATGACGAGAAGAAAGAGAAGAAATAATGCGATTATAATTTTAAAAAAACATTATATAAAAAAATGAATGTAATGGAGGGTTAGAATAGGGAGTGGGACCAGGTGGTGGTGGTGCATGCCTTTAATCCCAGCACTCAGGAGACAGAGGCAGGCAGATCTCTGTGTGTTTGAGGCCAGCCTGCTCTACAAAGCGAGTTCTAGGACAGGCTCCCAAGCTACACAGAGAAACCTTGTCTCAAAAAACAAAAACTAGAAAGAAAAAAAAATAGGGAATTAGGGATGCTAGTGTGTTTCTTTCAGAGATCCAAACAAGAAAACTCACAGAACCAATAAAAGAAGTCCAAAATGAGAAAAGTCTCAAGAACAAAACCAAACTTGGTTCTTACAGCATTCATTCCATAACCTCAATTGCATCCGCCATGACCCATAAGCTCGTGTGGCACCCAGAAATGGGAATTCAGAGCTGTAAAAAAGAAGAAGAAAGGAAGGAAGGAAGGAAGGAAGGAAGGAAAGAAAGAAGGAAGGAAGGAAAGGAAGAAAGAAAGAAAGAAAAAGAAAGGAAGAAAAAACAGCAGGGCCTCTTGAACAATGACTGACTGGGCTCAACACTTCTAATGCCTATATTGGTTTTGCATAGCTGTGCCCTAGGATAGACCACTTTGATTGCTTTGGAGCTTCCCGGTAATAAAAGGAACTATTTGTACACATGGGAGGAAAACCAGAACGTGACTTCCCATGTTGCCTTTCTCTTCTTGCTTTTCCAGCTAGCTATGCTGATCCAACAATCTTTCAGCGGAATAGAAAAGAAAAAAAGATGTTGGCAAAAACTTTGCTCCCATGAAAAGATCCTCAGGACAGAGTTTCGTGGATGCTTGAGGGAGAAAAGGAGAATCAGGAAAACAAAGTTTATTGTCCTCACTTCAGACCAACCTGATAACGACTTGGGCCTCCATCTACCTAGTATGAGGAGAACGGGAGAACCGCAGTGGGGAGCTGTCTGAGGCAGGGGAACTCAGTCACCACCCAGGAACATAGTCTACCTCTGAGAACTAGGATCTGCAGGCTTTGTCCCTAGCCCACGGACCGCCCCATTGTTTCTGCTCTGCCCGTGGATGAGTTGGCTCAGGTTCAAGAAGGAGAAGTAAGGAAATCCCATCTGGGCAGAGCGCTGCTCTGCTGCCTGGCCTCTTCCACCTTTCCTGTGCTGGAATTCGAGACAAAGCAAGTCCAAGACAGAAGCTGGTGAAGTTTGCTCGGCTCCAAACAGGCCTCCCCAAACATCTCCACTCTCTCTGACCAGGATGCAAATAAAGTGCCTGTTTCCGTCCCACTGTTTGTATCCTCAGAGGAGGGAAGTGCAGTGGGCAACTGATACAGAGACTCTGAGTTTACGAGATTCCTTCTGGGGCGAAGAGGAAGAGTGTGAATTCCCAGGTCGACAAGATCACCACATGGGGCTCAAGTGCTCTAAGTGACAAGTCCCGCCTCTTTGCCATGTCTCAGTCAAAGGCAGAACACAGACTAGGTTAATGTGGGAACAAAAGAGGCTTTCTTTGGCACAGTGACCTTCCACAAGTCACTTAACCCTTCCCTGTTTCTTGCTGCCATGTGACTGAGGCCATAAATTATTAGTTGCACATGTTCAGTCGCTCAATGAAAAGTAATGGAAAAAGGGCGAACTTGCGCAGTCAACTCTACTAAGGAAACTTTGTCCATTCAAAGTCAGGTTACAGAGTGGCCTTTATTTTAATTAAAAAGCATCTGGAGATGGAAAAGCCTGTTTGGCTCAGGGCCTCCTTGGAGAAGAACCCAGGCATGTCATCTGGCTGGGCCATCTTATGGCTGTCTCGGTGGGAGCTGCCGAGGCTTTGGCACATTTTTGTGACAGGAACAGATAAGCCCCACCAAATGTCCTGCTCCCTTGGCTGCTGTTAGGAGCCTTCTCGAACACACCATCCTCAGCTAAAGCCTGTAGCGGCAGGCATTCTCAAGAGTGGGCTTCCCAACCGGGTTCTGAGGGAAAGGGGGAGGGAGTGTCTAACTTGAAGCTTATAGTCCCCAAGATATGGTTGGACAACCCAGTGCTGGGGTATGTCCCCGCATTCTCTGTCACCCAGTGCTGACAGCAAAAGTAGTTCGAGATATCCTCTTGTGCCTGGGTTTTTATGTGGGCAGCAGACTCCGGAGCGCTGCTTCTCACAGGGCTCAGGATGACTGGCCAGAATGGAATGCTCCTCAGATGGGGGGAACACAAAACCTGTCTCAAGCCTGATTATGCCTTTAAAGAGGTCCTTTGTCTTGTCTGGGCCTCAGTGTCTATACTGGGAAAAAACATAACTGTGGGCCCTAAACAGAGCTGATAACAGAATCCACTACACAGAGACAGCGCAGAAAGGTGGGTAAGAGGGTGGATGGCCTAGGTTTAAGTCCTAGACTTCATCACTTCCTGTGAGGGAAACCGAGGCCAAATGACTGAACCTCTCTCTGCCTCAGTTTCCTCATCAATGAAACAGGTTTATAGCATTTCATTTCCTTAGTGTGTGTGTGTGCATGCGTGCGTGCGTGTGTGCTTGTGTGTGTGTGTGCAAGCCTCAGCATGCACTTGTTGGAGTTGTTTCTCTCTCTACTATGTGGGTCCTGGGGACTGAATTCAGGCTGTCAGGCTTGGCGACAGGTAACTTCATCTGCTAAGCCTTCTCAACAGCCCGAAACAGAAATATTTAAATGATTAAACTATGTGTACAATAGCATGAATAGTTACTGCTACATATGTTACAAACTATAATTGATTACAACGTAGATTTGGGGACCCTGCCCCAGGAAATTTCGATTTCATAGGTATGGAAGCGGCCTTTGTAATAAGAAGTTTTAAATAGTGTCTTCTTCCTCTATCCTCTTGCAAGTAATAAGATGGCTGAACATGTTTCTAGAATTTTCTTTCTCTCTCTTCCTTCCTCCCTCTCCTTCTATCTCTCTTTCTCTTTCTTTCCAAGATAGTCTTTCTCTTTGTAACAGCTCTGTCTGTCCTGGAACTCACTCCGTAGACCATGCTGGCCTCGACCTTATAGAGATCCGCCTGCCTCTGCCTCCTGAGTGCTGGGATACATACATACATACAGCCAAGACACTCCCCTATTCCCCATCTGCCCTATCTACGTCTACATACAGTCGAGACACTATATATATACAGTCAAGACCCTCCCCTGTTCCCCAGCTGCCCTACCCACCTCTATACACAGTCAAGTTACTATACATACAGCTGAGCCACTATACACAGTCAAGACACTATACATACAGCTGAGCCACTATACACAGTCAAGACCCTCCCCTGTTCCCCAGTTGCCCTACCCACCTCTACAGTCACTGCAGCACTTCCTTCTTCACACAGCAGCCTGCCTGAACTTCTCATGTTTCATATAAGGTTATGTTACTGCCCTAAAGGTTCCCCATCACACAGAGAATAAAACCAAACTCCCTTTCCATGGTCAAACTCTGTGTGCTTTGGTTCTTAGTAACACTTCCAAGCTCGTTCCTCCTGCCTCTTCTGACTTTGTATCTGTGACAGAATACTCAACAGAAATAATTCACAGGGAAGAAGAATGTTTTCTTGGAGGTTTCAAGGCCGGCCTTTCAGGAAGCCACACTAGTTCTGTACTTTCCCTCAAATATGCCAAGAACAATCTTTTTCTAAAACCATTACCCTTGTGCATCCCTCTGTCATTAACAAGTCTCCCAGCCCTTGCTTTAGTGTTTCAGACCTTGTATGTTATATTAATTTTAAGATGTACCTTGAACATGCTATCAAAATTAGAAGCGTCCTGGTGTCTGCAGAAACAGGTTTGTTGGTAAAGTACCCAACAAGAAGGAAGATGTGAATTTGGATCCCCAGTATCCATGTAACAAGTTGGGTGTGGCAACTGTGCCTGTAATCCCAGCACAGGTGAGGTGGATTCTTAGGGCATCAGTGCTTGTATAGGGCCCTAGAAAAGCTGGAAATTACTTTCCCTTGGAGGAACTGGCCTAGTTTATTCCTAGGTAACTTACCTCGTGACCATCAATAGTGTTACATAGCCAAACATAGTCCCTAAACTTACAGTGCAATTACAATGAAACATATGAACTCAACTATGAAGTCAGGATGTAGTTTGATCCTTGTCCAGTTCATAAGTGGTAGAGCTAATACCAGGAACTATGTATAATATTATTTTATATCTGATTTATTTCTTTCATTTCGATGCTTTCTTCATGCATCTCTCTATGTCCAGAACTTCCTGTGAAGTCTTGGAAAGATGTAGGAACATATAGTCTCAACATTGTTACATTTACTTGTGACTGAAACTACAAAACTGATTCCAGAGTTGGAGGTTGATCGGTGAGCTGGCATTAGGTAAATCCGGTGGATTCTGGAATTATCCCAGCTCTTCCATGGTCTCCCTCTGCAAGATACTAGACCTTCTCAGTCCATCATTGTTGGCCTACCTACCCTCCACTATTAACTGCAGAGAGCTTGGGGTGAGGGCAGACAGACACACAGAGAGACAAATGGGCAGATGGAGACAGAGAGACGGAGAGGAAGACACAGCAAAAGAAGAAAATTTCATAAACCGGTTTACATGGGACCACTAATGAAGGCTAAAATATGGGTTTCTCTTCCGGCAAACATAATGGTTGGCTCTCACCATATAATGGCACAAAAATCCAAGTGTCATAAGTCTTTTCCAGCATGAATTGCCAGAGGTTTTCAGACAGTTGTCTTGTATCATTTATCTTTCTCTGTCCAATTCAACTCACATTGAAAACAGATGATGGGGACAACGTTTGCTAGAAGTGGGGGCAAACTTCTCTCAGAGTATTGTCTGTAACACTGAACCTGAATATGGAGTGCCCGCATGGCTTAAAAAAAAATGCTGGGAAGCCATCCACACTACTTATTGTGGCCAAAGGCTTGGGAGGACACTTACTTTTCTACAAAATCCCTTTTGCTTCAGGAGCTGACATAAAGTCAACACTGGCTTTGTGCCTGACCTCATTCGTGTCCCTGTCAATCAGTGTGAGTACCAAGCACAAGGCAAGAAACTTGTGCAGGGCATCTCCAATCATGTTGGCCTCCATCTGTAGGAAAAACCGTACTTGGTGAGGCCACTGCTGCTCCAGTAAACTGTCTGGCTAGACTGACTTGCATTAGAGTGCCCAGTCAGGAAGAGAGAGAGGGTAAGCACATGACCCTGATCAACCTTGGATGGAGGGGTGGAATGAGAAAACAGGATGGAGGGAAGGGTGTCTTTATGATATGCAAAGGATTAGCAGTCTTACCAATGGTTAATTCAAGCTCCCAGGGAAAAGAGCCCACTTGGTGCTAAAACTTTCTCCTCATCGCCCTCAAAAGAAGGACTCCCTTTTATATCACACGTGCACGTGAAGGCAAATGACAGCTTTTTCGAAACTTCTAGTGGGAATTCACAAATTGGCATCATTCAGGAACCAAGAGAGTTTAGGAGTAAAATGTCATCTTTTTCAGAGCCAGAACATTATCAAGTGTTATTGTTAAAATAAAAAAAAATGCTCTAAATCAGATGCATTGGTATATGCCTGGAACTCCAACACCCAGGAGGCTGAGGCAGGAGGATCTAACATTTGAGATTAGTTGGGTTTCATAGGGAATTCTGTCTCAAAAATGCCAAAACAAACAAAACGCCTCCAGTTGGCACTGCCAGGACATTTCCTTCATCAAGAGACCATGGATGTGGTGGAAACGGCAGTCTCTGTGGCTGAGAAGTCTGGTGTGGAATTTAAGCAGCAAAATGGCTCAGGAGGAACAATAATTAGAGCTCTACCGGACAGTCCACAGACAAAAACACATGTAGACAGCTGTCCAAGTCAGCTTGTGCTTAAACCTAACCTTAGTGACATGCCCCTCAAACCTCACAGACTATATACAAGGGCCATTCGGGGCTTGGACTACATAGAAGAAGGACAGTCATTTCCTGAATCTGTCTATTGGTAGAAAAGAACAAACATTTTCCCTTGATCATGGAAGGGTACTTAGCCTCCAAGGGGCCCCAATAGGGCAGCTGTCTGTCTCTGCAGGGCAGTAACTTTTGTCCCTGTTGAGTGAGTGGCCATATGGCATGTGCACTTCTTGAAAAACATGCTCCAGCTTGTGTCCCTGCTATATTTGAGATGCTGAAAGCGGATCCATCAGGAACTAGATATTTGCAGCATTCGGTGGCAATGCCACAGTGTCGCTGGGCTGAGGCTTAAAGTGAAACAGGAACTGAGTCTATGACCAGATACATAGGCGCCCCTTCTCAAATGCCTCAGCCCAATGCTATCATCATTTGCTTAGGTTAGATCCCAAAATAGCTTCCAGGCTAGGCCAGAGGCCAGGAGGCCAGGAGGTGAAGCAGGAAAATACACAGACTAAAGCAGGCAGACAAAATGGCATCCCTTCTTTCTTGGTGGATTCTAGGGAAATATTGGTTAGTTTGCGTTTCTAGAACAGTATGTTCCGGGAATCAAACGCCCAGTGGAAGACTAGAAATCCTGAGTGTTAGAAAGGCAATTTAAGACAAAAAAAAAGGCTGCTTCATGTTGGAGAGGATGATATACATCTTCCTTGAAGAGGAGATGCATTGGTGACTACATGGCCTAACGGAAAAGGAAAATTCCGAGTTTTGCACACGTGGCTGGTGTCGGGGTGTGGCAGAGCTGAACAGCACTGGCTCTTTCACACTAAAAGCTTGTGAGAGAGCCCTCATCGGGGCTCGGACTGACACTTCCTCTGCAACAGGACGAATGCTCAGACAGACGTGCGTTTACAGAAGACAGACATTGCTTTTCCTTTCCTCATGGTGCAGAGGCCAGGAAGGGCGGATTTTGTGGCAGCGTTCCATCCTGGCCTAGACTGCAACCGATCTGAAGAGAACGATCCAGGATGACAGTTAGGCACTCTCCAAATAGCTTTGGCTACCAAGGGAGTCCCCAAAGCCAGTGAAGACACTGCTTTGGAATATGAAGTAAATGAAAACCAGGAGGTCAATAAGCCAAGCTCTGCTGTTGATGAGGTCACAGTGAGGTGGAGCCTAAGAAAGGCTCATGCAGAGATCATCTGGGTTTTAGCCCAGGACCCAGTCACTGCATGACCTTGAGGAAATCCATTCTTTCTCGAGCTCTCTAGGCTCATCTAGACAATCAAGGGTGGGACCTGATGACATAGGAGTTCTTTCCAGCTCCAGCATTCTGTGGTCAAGAGTAACTCTGATACAGTTTAATAAAAATGTATGCTTTAGATATAATATAAAATATAATTTTCCTTATGAAATATACACTCAGATTTTAAAGCTCAGAAATAAATGCACTCAAACAATATTAAAAACATCTGTCTTGTGGCTGGAGCAATGGCTCAGTGGTTAAGAGCACTGGCTGCGCTTGCAGAAGACTCAGATCTGGTTCCCAGCATGCACACGGTGGCTCACACCCATCTGTGACTCCAGTTCTATGGGATCTAGTATGCTATGCTGGCCTCGGACACTTCATACACATGGTGCACAGACACATGTGCAGGTAAAACATTCATGAGCACAAAAACATTTAAATTAAAAAATTATTTTAAAAATCATGTCTCTGTGTCATTGTATTAACAGTTGTCTTTCCATTGTAGCTGCCTGCATTTGTAAACTTTTCTGTATTAGCATACAGCATTTGTGTTGAAGACACACGCAATTCCTACTTCTAAGGACTGGGTAAAAGGAAATGCTGACTGATGAGACACATGCTAAGTCAGAGAGTAATTCTTGCAGGGGATAGTTAAAAACACAAGGGATACCAAGGAGGCAAAATTACTGCTTTTGTTCTTTCTGTGGGCTGCTCAGTTTTGTTAAAAAACTAAATGGAAGAAAGGGTGACTTTTCCTGACTTGATACCTGTTCCTCTCAGGCAGCCATCTTGTTCAGCACAGGAAGACAAGGCGAATGATTCTGACATGCTCAGCCCTATCTATGCACCGCTGGATAAATGTCATGAAATCTAGGCTGGACCTATCACAGCTGCCGAATGGAGGGCAATACTCACATTCATAAAAGATTCTGCATCAGTCTCTTATGAACCCTAGATAGAAGACGAGTCTTCCTTTAAGCCCTGAATTAGTCCTAGGTTCAGAGCTAATATGACCTTTAATGAAGTTGACCAAGGATCTAGGCTTTTCCTGATGGTTCCCTTCCCAGAACCCTAATTGTGGTGTGGCTTTTTGCACCCCCCCCCACTCACAATATGACCAAGATTCATAGTTCTTAGCTTTCTTATTGGAAGTCCGTAGGGGTGAACTAATGCCAACAAGGAATTAGGTGAAACTGTAGGAAGAAACAATCACATACCCTTAGTGGGGACATGAAAGTTAACAAGGGGGTAAGTGCAGACGATGAGGCTTGCCACTGCGCCTCAAGTCCTGTGCCTCTCTTATGGCTGATGGTGAATTAGCAAAAGGGGATTATAAAGGGATGTTGGTACTAGGGCTCTGCCACAAACCAGGCTATCATGGATAGAATAATAGAACAAAAGCAAAGTCATTGAAAACACCCAATGAAAATGTGTGTTAGCATTTCCTGAGCATGGCAAAGGTAGAAGGGGCCTTCCGGTTTCTTTAGGTCAGCTGTTCTCAACCTGCGGGTTGTGACCCCTTTTGAGTCAACCACCCTTTCATGGGGGTTGCCTAAGACCATCGGAAAACACAGATATTCACATCACAATTCATAACACTAGCAAAATCACAGTTCTAAAACAGATACAGAATAATTTTAGGGCTGGGGGTCACCACAATATGATGAACTGTATCAAAGAGCCACAGCATTAGGAAGGTTGAGAAGCACTGCCTAGACCACCAGCCGAGTTAGCACTAGGTGGCAAATTCAAGGATTTCTAGGAAGCTCTGCTCACAAACATGGTGTAAGAGTCTTCTCTTTATTAGGGCCTACCTGGCTGCTTTGCCGGCCCTGGTTTTATCACTTCCTGTCACTGTATGGCAAGCCAGTGGCACAGTGGGAAGAGTGGAAAGGGCTTGCTTTTGTTCTTAATTGGGATCTACCATCCTTTGAAGACTTTCCTTTCTAATCTGTACAGTGAGGGACATCGTGCTACTTTCTCAGATGTTTGCTTCAGGTCTAATAGAGCGAAGGTCTATGTAAGACCCCGACTGTGACATCTGGTATACTGTCAGTCTCAATATATGGCAATTACTCCAAGTTTTAAGAGGTCTCACAATAGGACCTGGAATGGGAAGTTGGAGGTGAGCCTATGAACTATTAAAAAGCGTTGTGAGAAGACAGGAGACAAGGCAAGAGGTAGAAAGACTTAAAGAGAAACTTCATGTGTCTCCCTGACCACCAAGTCTGACTCCACCAAGCAGATTTAGAAGTCCTGGCTGTCTTCTCTGAAAATCCACCCTCAGAAAACCACCCTCACTCTCTCTTGTCCTGACACTCAAACCTGCTGTTGCTTTCTGTCAAGGCAGACAGTCTCCAATCAGCTCACCTCACGGAAATCAGGGATGAAACGATGGGGTTACAAAGTCCAAAAGCGTTTGTTAGCGATGCTTGGGGAGGGGGTAGCCTTTAGCTCATTGAGAAAGTGTGCGACGGGCAAGAAAGCAAATATTATTAAGCTTCTTCCCTTCCTCGCTTGGTCAAATGATGTGGTGTGATGTGAAGTCGTGATATGAGTCACTGGCGCAGCTGCCATACAGTATTCATCGCAGAGGCGCTGGATTCCGTACAAGGGGCCCCCAAAGGTTCCTTACTACATAGCTAGCCAGCAGTTCTTTGAAAGGTTGCATTGGGTGACAAGGACACTAAATCCTTGCATGGCTTAGTGCCCCAAGAACGGACAACTGGAAATTACAGCATGGCTTTGCTCTCCTCTATTTCCAGAAAAGAGAAGTTTGAATTACTCACATGGGCCATCCCCACCCTTTCCTTGATGTTTTCTGGCTTTGAAGACACTTACATGCCTGCTCCCCTGTGTTTAAAGCCTTACGCCACAACGGCTTTATGAAAACAATATGTCTTTTAAATTAACAGTAAATAAAAAGGAGACTGTCACTGGAACATCATCCTGGGTAAAGTTTCCAGATTTAAAATGAAAATTTAATGACCTCCTGACCTCAATCCTAAGTTCCTATACTTCTAGCTGCTTGGAAACTCTCTCTACTTGGATCTTCCACTACACCCTCCAGCTCGTTATATCCCAAAGCAAAGGCTTCACCATGGCCCCAAACTACCTTCTGCTTTTATGGTTTTCCTTTCAGTCCAGGGCACTACCCCATTACTCAGGCCAGAAAACCTTGGCATTTTCTCAGGCTCCCCCTTTTTCCTTCACCTGCCATTTCATCGAGGACTGGGTGTGGCTGGGCAGCCTTTGACTTGGCTTTGGGTTGGCTTCTTTATTCTCCCCGCCACCATCCCAGTTCAGGTCCTGGTCATACCACGGCTGGCTTCCTAGAAAAGCCCACCCAACTGGTCTGATTTTGTTCTAGCCATACTTTTGACCCCTGTCAGATTAATGTTTCGAGAACTCTACTTTCAGCATGTCACATCTTTATTTAAAATTCCCCACTGGCTCCCTGCTGAAGGTTGCGGCAAATCTGAGTCCATCTACCATTCCAGATAGCTTCTGGCATTTCAAAGCATCAGCCTACTTCTGTAAGCCAGTTCATCTGCGCCATCTTCACAGATGAGAAAATTCCCTCTCTTGCTGAAAACCTTTATTTGTGTACACATCTCCTTCTAGATTCCCGGATTTAGAAACCCTTCATTCCTTTAGGTTTTTTTTTTTTTTTTTGCGTTATGGGTGGTCTTGAATTATCAGGTCCTCCCTGAGAACCTGCCCTTAGCTGTCTGGCATACAGGAGGACTTACCATGTCTGTTGCCTTTACGGTGGACTTGGATGATAATTTGGGCCCTGCCACAGACTCAACATGTAACATAGGGAAGGTCCCTCTCCCCTCCCTGGTCTTTGGTGTCCTTCTAAGTAAAATGAGTTAAACTCTAGTTCTCCAACATATATCATTTGCATAGCATCTTCATTTGCCATACTGAAGTCTGACTCTACACTTACTTTTTGAAAGGTTTGCTATGTGGCCTATTTAAACACACACACAAATTACATATGTATATTTAAATATATCTATTTAAACAGCTCTATATCCACTTTGAATATTTACTTAAATATACTTTAAATATATTCTGGCTTATTGAAATAGACAAATTGTGTGCATGTGTGTATTCATGGGTGGGTGGAAGCACACGTGTATGGACGGATGCATGTGCATGTGTGTGTATGCACTGAAGGTCAGAGGTCAACCTTGGGTGCTATTCTCCTGGCGCCATCCACCTTGCATTTTGAGAGAGCCTGGAACACTTGCAACAGGGTAGGCTGGCTGACCAGAGCGTCTCAGGGATCTACCTGTCTTTAGACCCTCAGTGCTGGAATTACAAGCCCATAACCACCATTCCTAGCTTTTTTTTCCTTAAAAAAAAAACACACAACATGGGTTGTGGCGATGGCATGCACTGTACTGACTGTGCTATTATCTCCCAAGCCCTAAATAGACTTTCATTGGTGCAAAATACACAGAAAAGCATCCTACTAATGGAAGCAATGTTAAGTGACTAGTCCAGCTGTGTTAAGTGCATCCATGTCATGTGACCATCGCCATCCTCCATCTCCAGAACTCTTCTCATCTCCCTGGACAAATCTCTCTTGCCATGAAGTCTTCATTTCTCCCTTCTTCCTCGCCCAGGCAACCACTGTTCTAGGCCTGAAAACTAATCTAGATACTTCTGAGGAGTGGACCCCTTCATGATTTGTCCTCTTGTGGCTAGCTTATTTCACACAGCAATCTATTCTCAAGGCTCAGCTAACTGGCAGCATCATTTCCGGACTCGTGGTTCTATAAAATATTTAGTCTTTTCAAGACACACAGAATAAACACAGAAAGTCAAATATTCATGCCTGCAGCTCCTCCAGCAATGTGCTTCACACTTGTCTGGAAACAATGATTCGATTCTGTCTATGAAAATCTATGGCTCCCTGGAGCCCTGGTTTTTCAACATGCTTGATTATCAGAATTCCTCAGGTGGCTTTGAGAACATACCCGGGCACTATTACAGGTCTGCTAACACACAGTCCTCACATAGCCTGGACACCAACGAGCTCCTGAGATACTGCTGACCCTCAACCAGGTTTGGGGATCACTGCTCTGTGGATGTCTTGAAGGCAGAGCTCCAAGCTCTCTGCTCTTCCTCTGTTTCCAGCAGCACAATGCCCAGTGCAGAGGCTGACTCCGAGACATCATATTGACTAATAAACTGAGAATGTCTAGAAATAAAGGGAAAGTTAGATTTTAAATAAACTTTTTATAGGGGGGTGGTGTTTGTTGGTTTGTTTTAGAACTTCTCCTGTAAAAATAGGGACAGTGATACCCTACTTTATGTGCCTTGCTGTGGCTTAAGTCACACATATGTGGAAAAGTAATGGCGGCGCCTGTGAAAATGTATTGCACACTTCCTGCGAGCCCAAGCACCAGGCTAAGTGCTGTGGAAGACAGACAGGAAGATTCAAACATAACTCCTGCTCTCACAGAGCTCGGAATCTGCCGGGGGAAAGCAAATTAATCCAGATGGAATAAGTGAGGAGCCATGATTTTGGAGAGGGGCAGGCATTTGGTCCAGGTGCACTCTGGGCAGACTGCATGCTTAAGACTTGAATTAAGCCCTGAAGGAAAAATAGGATCTGAAGAGAGAAAAGTGGAGAAGCCAGAACATTCCAAGGGAAAAGAACAGCATCCAATGTGGCTGAGGCAGTTACCCATGTGGTATATTTCAGCTGGCCCACTGAGATTTGTCTCATCAGCTGCAAAAGAACTCTGGAAAATTGCCTGTGTAGAAGTCTGTTCTTTAGCATGGCCTGTGTGGAAAGGCAAACACACCTGCACTAGTTTGTGTCTGACTTCACTTGCACCTTGGGGTGCTTTCATTAAACCTGAGTCCTTTGGTACCATTACGTAGGATAGGATACAGTTATGTAGGATAGGCAGAGGGATGGGACTCTGGTTAGTAGAGGCCCAAAACCCAATGACTCTGGAGCTCTAGAAAAGGTTTCTACTGGGAATCTAGAAAATAGCCGAGGACCTAGAGAGGGTAGCAGGCAATAGGGTGTTCAATTGTCAGCAGGGACATCATTCTGAATATGAGGAAGGAGCATGTCCTTACCGGAATCTGTTTCAACTGGCGTCTTCGGTTGATGTGCATGGAAGTTTTGCAAATCAGAGCTAACATGCACATCTGCATTAGAAAAACACCAAGCTCCCCCATTGGACAAAAGAAGATTTGTCACAGATGGGTTATTCCATTTGACGAGTACTTGGTAAACAGACCATGACAGGCATGGCGATGCGGTTCCCTGGAATCAGGGTAGAACAGGTTTTCCATTTTTATATACCTAGGTTTTCCTCAATCACCTCAATGTTTGATTCCTAGGTTTGATCTCAGGTTTGGAAGGGGGGTCCTGTCCAAAGACTATTGCTCCCTCCCCAGAGAAGGCTGCATTTGGCAGAGATTGCTCCAGGAATTGCTGTTGAGTGCAAAGGAAGCTGGTCTGCCCTCAGGGCTGCACTTGGTGCGTCTCTTCTGGGCCAGCCTTTCATTCCCTGCAGCCATTGCACCAGTGAGCTCGGTCAGCCAGCCAGTCTTTGTTTGCCTTGGCATGTCCTCAGCTAACTTGGGCAAAGATGTTTAGGAAAATGTTCAAAGAGGTTGGCTCTGGCTCTTCAAGAATGGGCTAGGACATGAGTGCCGGTCCACTTTTCTTTTGTTTTACTGTTTTCCCCACACAGCCAGTTCTTGCCTGGTATAAGAGATACTTAAGTTTGTGCTTCAATTAGGTACATTTGTAATCAACCCCTGAGGTAATTCACAAACGCTTCCCTTGGAGTCCACAATGTGCTAAGTTCTCATGTCAGAGGAAGGGAAAGGCAGAGACCTGTCTCCAGAGTAAACATTTAGCTCGCAAGATGGAGGAGAAAGGGGTCAGTGCAAAATTATTAGAGCGTTAGGTGGGGATTGACTCTCAGTGACAAGTGTTTGGAAAGGCAAGAGGGGGGTTCTGAGGAGAAGTGGCCTAGTAAGGTCTCCAGTAGGGAGTGACTTCATAGTAAGCTGCACCGTGACAAATAAGCTCAATTAAGTCTTCTCATTTCATCACTGTCTTTGAGCATTGGTCCTCCTCCATGCTCCATATATGTTTGGTCTCTGGAGCATCTCTGCTCATCTCCCAATGCTTGGCTATCAACATGCTTGCACTCACGTCTTCCCTCCAGTTCACAGTTACACACGTATGAACAAGTTCAAAAGTCACCTCATTCATGAACCCACTTCTGTCAACCCAGTTCTGTACACCCCGTACCCTTGAATCCCTACCGCTCGTAGGTCTCTGTCTCATTTGATGCACCACACTTAAACTACTTGCTATAGAGGTGAACAACTGCTGAGGGCTTTGTGTCCCTGAGCATCAAGGCCAAGTGCTTCCAAGCATCCTTATATGTAATCCATAGGACCATCCTCTCAGCAACTCTTATCATCATTTTACTGTTAAAAGAACAGAGTTTCGGAAAGATTCACTTTGCCAAAATCATCGAATCAGTAAATGGTAGAACTCACCTTCCTGTGACCTCTCCTAACTTCCACACGAGTGTTAAGAGACCTATCGCAAGCTCACACACTTGCCATTCTTATAGGAACTGGCCAATGCACAAAGAAAAGAGAGAAGAGATCAACTGGAAGTCACATGGGCAATTATCTCTGCTGTCCCCCACAGCCTATTTTGCTCCCATTTTAGCTTGAGTTGGAAGGTGGGAATTTGTGGTTTGCTTATATGACCCCCATTCCTGCGGGCTCTCTACAGTATGGTTTTTCCTACTTCAGCACAGATTTCTTTTGTTTCTCTTGGTTTCCAGCTATGTAGGCCAGGCTAGTTTTGAGTTCTTGGTTCTCTCGCCTCTCTCTAGTGCTAAAATCACCAAGCATATATCACCACATCCCACTTTCAACGTAGCTCATAAATGCAAGCTAATTGGCTTGGTTCTTGACTAAAACATGGCCATGTGGCATCACGTTGGAGGTAGCTGATCCACGTTTGACTTACTGAAAAATGCTATACATCTGTCTCTTGTGTAGCCCCGTTTAAAGGACGTTTTTCTTCCTTTGGGGCTGGGGATCAAATTCAAGGCTTCCTGCTTGCTAGATGAATTCTCAATCGACTGAGTTGCATTCTCATCGCCCGAAGGAATTGTTGAGGCTATATTTTGCCTACAAATGATTTGTTTTTCTTAGCAAGGACCTAACCATTCCTAGGGAAGGCCCTTAGGATTCTTGTTTTACTTCTTCCACTGGCATGAAAGTTGTGGGGGGAGAGCCAGTGTCTTACATTTGGTGTCTCCACAGTGACCCACACTTCTTTAAGTCGGTCAGAGAAGGTGGCTTTAAAAAAAAACCAATAGATTCACAACATGCCCTTGTCAAAAATTACCATACACGTTCATTTCTCCAGCAAACTCAGAGTTCCTGAGATACCTGCCAAGCTCTCCAGAGATGGAAAGAAAGATTCATGTTACCATGTGTATCCCAAGACTTGTTGGCACCCTCTGTGCTATTTCTAGAAATGGAATCTGTCTGTTACCACACCAAGGCTGGTCATCCGGGTACCTGGCAGTTGTCTCCCGATGCCTGTTCAGCTGTCAGCTTCTTCCTCCTGCTTCTGTTTGCTCAGTGATTTCCTTGAGCAGACCTGACTATTTTGAGGCTAAGTCACAGCTGTCAGCATTTCAGGCGTAGCACACGTGTTTCTAGAATTAGGTGGAAATATTTGAGGCCTGAAAAAGTAACTATAGTGTCCTAAGTATGAAAGAAATATTTAGGCAAGTATCAACTGGCAGCACCCACACTAAAAAGAATTGAGTCCCCAGTAACACAAGGAGAGGAGGACATCAGAGCCCAGTCATCTTGGGTTACTCGCATTTTAATAGTAGGGGATAAGTTACTAAGCTACTCACAGAGTTTTTATTAGCATGTCATTAAGGAACTGCCCAAACACGAAAAGATTGTTTGCTATAAACAGTGATATGACAGAATTGACCAAATACATGAATTCTATTCTAAAAGAAAAGACTCTTTGATGTAAAAAAAAAAATCACCTCAGTTATGCATGTCTGAGGGATGCTTTGGAAGTCAAACTGTCTCTTGACCACGTTCTTTTAAAGTTTGAGCATTGCTGCCCTCCAATTGTGTCAGTACAATGCTGACCGAAGGCACTCATACTGTAGCTCTGAAGCCAATTGTTTAGCTGTTACTAGGTGTCCTGGAGCCAGGCTGAGGAAAAGCAGAGAATTAGTTTTAAGGAATATGAAGATACCACTGCAAAAGAAAGGACACAGAAACGTCTTCAACTTTCAAGATCAAGGTGAATCCAGCGACTTAGTACAGATCAAGTCAATCATCTTTCCATTCAGACGTTCTTTTGGATTCCTTTATTTGGGTGTGTTGGAGGATATCAAGTCTCTCTTCAATTTTGCCTTTCATTGAATTGCTATTATAATATGTGATGCAACAGATGAAGCAAAAATATACCTAACAATGTCCCTGTCATCCAGACCCTAGGGACAAAAGCCATTGTAGAAGTAAATGTTCTGGAAAGAAGCGATTGTGGCACCAATGAGGTAAAGGCCATGATTTCAGTCCTTGGAAGGATCGATTACCTTCACTTCCCTATAGATGATTCTGACATAGTCTTGGGACCATGCTCTCAGAAACACTAGAGAAGAGACTAAACCCAGTCATTTCTATGGTCTAAAGAAAACCAAAATCTTAACAGTCATTACTTTTAGTCTCTTTTGAAATTTTGCTTTTCATGGAAACATGTGCCTCTGTGATCATTTTGTTCCTACTTTCTTCCAGTCAATAAATTATTGATAAAGAGATTACTGAATTAGATCATATGCTGGAGAAGTTCAAGCTTAAATCTCTAGCCCTCGCACTGCTCTGCAGTCTAATCCTGACTTAGTCAGTTAGTTATTTTACCCTTTTGTAAACTGAAAATCTGTCTAAGAAACATCTGGTAAATTTTGGATGAAAAGCACTGAGAAAAACGTTTGCATCACAAGATTAACTCCCGCTCCTGCCCCCCCCCCCCCCATTTATGGTTGCCAGATTTACAGAAAAAGGGAGTAGGCGTCCAGTTAAATTTGAATTTCAGATAAACAACAGTTGATTTTTGCTATAAGTACATATGTGAGGGTATAGAAGCACTAGGTATTGTATTGGTTATCTGTAATTCAGATTTAATTGGTTGCCCCGTATTTTATCTGGCAATACTGTCTCTACCACCACTTTTTTTTTTTCCTAGAGCCTGTACTTTCTAAGATTTGGGCAAGAAGAGAGACTTTTGTAACTCAAGGCCAAGGAGGAAATGAACACTCATTTAGCATAATACAGGAAAGGAGAAATGCTAGAAAGAGATTAACTGTCCACACTGGAGAAAGCTAGGTTGGTTCGGTCCAGTGATGGGAAGGGATGGAGTGTGATTGGGCAAACACATCCATGGCATCCCAAAGAAGGTGCAGTAAGTCCTTCAAAAAAACAAACAAACAAACAAACAAACAAAAAAAAAACCACAATCCAACACCCGATTCCACAGCCTCAGAAAGAAAAATCAAGAACTAAGGAAATGAGGTGTTACTACACCAGGTAGTACAATCCCAGAGTCTTATGGCTTGGCTTCTTTTTGAACTGCTGAACCCATTCACAACTGGGGGCCAAGAATTAGATTGAGAGGAAGATGGAGAAAAGGCTCAGCAGGGAAGAGCTCTTGCTGCTCTTTCAGAGGACCTGGGCTTACTTTTGAGAACATCTTTAAGTCCAATTTCAGGAGAATCAACACCCTCTCCCAGTCTTTTCAGGCACTGCATGCATGTGGTGTACATACACACATGCAGGCCAACAGACACACACACACACACACACACACACACACACACACACACACACAAGCAAATCCTTTTGAAAAGATTAGAATTACATCAGAGCATCCACTGTGCTCTCTGGGCCCCACAGGCTCTACTCCCCCTAACTTTTGCTTCGCCGTGTGCCATATTACATTGGTTTGCCTTGAAAACCAGGCTCAACTCTTGTCTTCAGGCACTGGCCTTCCTTTTGCACCTTCTCTCCTAATTCACTTTTTCTGCCTCCAGATCTCTAAGCGCAAACATGTGTCTGTTACTATCCCAATCTTCTTGCCAATATGAATTTACAATGGTAAAGAAATTGCTTTGCTTGGAATTCAGACAAATGGGGGGGGGTATTTGGAAGTTGTAAGGTGAGGGTGGCTTCAAAATATAAAAGGTATCCTCTTCTTGACAAAACGGACGCATGCTTATTATAAAAAAAAAATTGAACAAAGTATAAATGAAAGGAAATAAATAACACGAATCACAAGACCCAGAGATAAGCACTGTTATCATTCTTATCATCATTATTACTATTATTAGCATTGCATGTGTATGATGTGTGTGTCTGTATGGATGCGTGTGCATACATATGTGATGCAGTGCATGCGTGGAGGTCAGAGGTCAGCTGTTGGGAGTCAGCTCTCTTCTTCCACTATGGGCTCTAGGGTGACACAGGTCTTCAGGCTTCTGAGACATGTGGCCTTACCCTATAAGCCCTCATCCTGGCTCTAAATATTCACTGTTAGCATTTTGGTAATGATAGGCCCTCATTCATTCATTTATCTATTTCTTGAACAAATAAATATCAGTGCACAGTTGACATCAAATACCACTTTATGCTCAATAAATAAAGCAAAAACAAACCACACCCAAACACCTATCTTCATGATCCTATTTACAAAAGCACTCAAGCATACACATGTATGATTTTACATTATATATGGCACACACTATATATGGGCCTCCTATTTCATGTAGTAATATATTATGGATGTCTTCATATGTCAATTAAAATACCTTTTTTTTTTCGAGACAGGACTTCTCTGTAGCATGGTGCCTGTCCTGGAACTAGCTCTTATAGACCAGGCTGGCCTCGAACTCCCAGAGATCCGCCTCTTCTGCCTCCCGAGTGCTGGGATTAAAAGTGTGCACCACCACTGCCTGGCTAAAATATCTTTAATTGTTTAATTTTAGTGTCTGCCTGCTATTTTATATGTACCACAGTTTATTTAACTGTTTCCTTAAAGATACTGATTTCCAATGCTGTTATCATAAAATTGTCATCTATAGATTTGACCCAATCATGGATTAAAAAATATTAGATTGTTACTGATGTATACCATGTAGCTAGGTCTCAAATGGTAGCACCTATTCTGAACAGACTTTTGTCTTATTATTCGATTAGCAATGCATTGTAGCAATTACTTAGTGTTTACACTTTACAGTTATTATAAGTAATCTAGAGATTACATGCAAAAATTAAGAATAATTACATAACAGAGCTGAATTCAATTTCCAAAATTTAGAAGGAGGTGGAGGAGAAAAAAATTGATTAACCCAATTAAAACCAGTGAAGAATAATAGAGAAACTCTACAAAGCAGTGATAGGACGTAAAGTAAAATGCAAAGAGAGAGCACTGGAACAGTTTGTGCAAAGCATCCTGCCTAGACAGGGCCACCTTACCTTCAGGACGCCACACAAAGTCGAAAAGTAAAAGATAGGAAAGTATAAACCAGGCAAACACTAACCCAGAGAAAGGGCATAAAACTATATTCACCTCAGATTTTAAAACATCTTGGCAAAGTATCATTGAGATTAAACAGATCATTACCCATTAAAGAGAAAATTTCAATAAAATGGTGTAATAATCCAAATGTTATGTATCTGGCAATGGAAACACTGTAGCTATAAAGATCTTATAATATTATGGATAATTCTATGCCAATAAAATTGAAAGTGGATAAAACAATCCAGAGCAGAAGAGAAGAAAATAGCTCACATTTGTAAGACTATTGCAATTCGGTCCTCAAACCAGACAAGAACAGTCCGAGGAACAAAAGCATTGGTCAAATCCTCCCATGAACAGAGACAAATTTTGAAAAATAATCTGATGACACCAAATCCCCTCATGCATGTGACCATCCAAGATGTGCTCCAAGAATGCTCCATGTTAGAAAATCGCATGTTAGGACTCCCCACTGAGCAGGTGAAAGGGAAGAAAGCAAATGGCCAGCACAGCTATATGAAAAAATGATGCAATCCACATGTGTAATAAGAAGATCTCAAAAAAATTGGCATTAGAAAATTTACTTTGTTTGGTAAAAAAATCCACAAGAACTGTACAACACACATCATACATAACGAAGATTCTACAAACATTTATCTTAAAATGCGAGAGAAAACAGATAAAGATGCCTGCCATTCCTGCTTCAGTTTAACGCTGTAATCGAGACGCAGCGAGCACAGGCTGTGGATGGGGACAGGCTGTGGGCTGCTTGCCTGGTGTGTGCAAGGCCCTTGCTTTGGTTCCCAGAACACAAGTAAATAGATAAATATCAAGTAACTAAATAAATCTTAGCGAACATACTAGTTTAAAAAAAGAAAAAAGAAAAACTTCATGCCTGAGAATGACATTGATTGCCTGTACAGAAAATGTGAGAGGACCAAGATGGAAGCAGAACTAACAAGAGCATCCAATATGGATACTAGATGTACTAATAGGAAGAACCAGTATCGTGTATCCCCAGAAATAACCAATTAGAACACAGACATTTTAAAGGAATGCTATTATTCAAACGGTATGCTTTTAGTAAGGCACTAGGTTTGAGTCAAGTGTCACAAGTTGCTTTAGGCATCTTAGTGCATGCCTTATACAGTGGTACCCACTTCTGCCCACTCAGCCTCCACTAATAGTACGGCTAAACACACAATGATCATAGGAGATTTTATGAGGAAAATGGTTGAAAAAAATCATAAAAGATGCTCTTGTACTTTTAGTTCTAGGATGAGATAAATTAAAAGTATTTCCCCCTGTTCTTTCTGCCAAGTACAGTTGACCCTGAACACTGTGTATAGAGCAAGCATAAGGAGACCTAGAAAAGAGAACACATAGCTAAGGATATTGGGAACTGAGGAAACACTGAGTTTCCTCGGGTTTCTATTTAACCTTATATATCCCAAGTAGGGTGCTAGAGAAGCCAGCAATGCAAGAACATCAATAAGTATAGACCAGGAAAAATCCTACTCCCTTTAGCAAGGAAAAAAAAGAAGCCACCTAGTCAGACAGAAAACACTTAGCAATGGTTTCTCTCTGCTTCAGTCTGACTCAAAGTGTGGTGCCCCTTCTCCTATATTCTACCACTATATTTGTGCCAAGGAAAGTCTGTTCAAACAGAAGATGTAAGAGCCAGAGTCTCTTGATAAATTATTCCAAATGTCAAAATTTTAATTAAAAAAAAAACCATATTGTACCAGAGCCAAGAAAATCTCTGCATAAAGCTGAAAAGACAATGAACGGACACCCAGACCGAGAAGACACGTGAGAATTATCTAACAAAGGTGGTAAGCAGCCCATCAAAATGTGTAGGCAGGCCATTCTAAAGATATTTGAAAGAAAGGGGGAAAAGTCTTGAGCAAAGGAGAAGACCTAAAGAAAAACCAAACAGAAATTTCCGAACTAGAAAAAGTTGAAGCGCCAAATCTCAGTAGGCTTCACCAGCAGAGGGGAACACGGAGAAAAGCCTGAGCAGGTCTGAGCAGGCAGAACACGTGCATGAAGTGACCAGCGGAGTGACCGGGAGGAGTGGGCGTGGAAAAGGAAGGGTACAGGAGGACGAGGGAAATATGCTCATTGCACAATATCTACTTACATTTAAAACAATAATAATAAAAAGAAGACAAATTACCATGTAGGCTGAAAAACTATGAACAGAGCACCAGGGAGCTGTGACACTATTAGCAAAAGATACAGCGATCTTAGCCATGGGGAGCGGTGCATGCAATCCCAGACCTCAGGAGACTAGGGAGGATCATTACGCATTCTAGGCCAGCCTGGGCTCTGTAGTGAGTTTCTGTCTTTCCGTCTCTCTCTTCTGTCTCCTCTCTCAGAAGAACCAAGACAGACAAAAGACAGGGATTACAAAGCACTCAAAGAAACAGCGGCTGGAATTTTCACAACTTCAGCAAGAAGAATAAAGCTACAGATTTAAAAAGGCGCATGAACCCCATATGGTAATAAACCCACAGAAACTTAGGGCAAGACCCATCACAATCACTATTCTGACAATAAAAAGAAAGACATCCGGTAAGTAGCAAGAGATGGCAGCTCCTCCCTAATGTGAGAATAATCAGCAACGACCGGATGTCTCATCAGACCCTATGGAGTGGACAAGGAAGCAGACAACCTGTTTCCAGGGCTGGGAGAAAAGAATTTCCAGTGAAGAATTTTACAACCAGAAAAAAAAAAACCAACAACTTCCTGGAATGAAAGGAAGTCAAGACATTCTCGGATGAAGGAAAACTTAAAGAATTTATCATCGGCACACAAAAATTTTAAAGAATAGCTAGAGGAAACTCTCCAAACAGAAATGAAGAATAGAAAGAATCTTAGAGGGTCAGGAAGGAAGAAAGAACAAAGAAAGGACAAAAAAAAAAAAAACGGGCAAATACAATAGGCTTTCCTCCACTGTTGAGGTTCCTAAATTATTGTTGACAGAGAAAAACATAAAAGTTGTCTGATATGTTTTTCAGTGCATGTGCAGGAAACATTTAAAAATAATTATAAGCTGGAGAGGAAAAATGAATGCAAAGGGAGGTAAAGATTTGATACTTTGTTCTAGCATGTAAAATGATGGCGCTGGTTGACTGGTGAGTTATGAACATATACTCTAAGTCTTAAGTGAGAAATTCCAGAGAGAAAAATTTGTAAGTTTTAAGTTGCTCACATTTCTGGGTATTGTGATGAACTCTCTTGCTGTCTTGTGGCATCCTCCCTGGGACATGAGTCATCCCTTTGTCCAACATATCCATGCTGTATATGCTACCAGCCTGTCAACCCCCATGATCCTGGTTAGCAGACCATGGTCCCATTCACCATGCTCATTATGTTAAAGTGATAATTACTTTCTGTAAAAATGGCCCTTAAGAACCTGCATGGGAGCGACCGAGGCCCTCTGCATGTGGTCTCTAATATGAAATACTGTATGTACTCAGGGAAATAAACAACCACAACCAAAATGAGATGCTATCTTACTCATCAGATTGGCCAAAATTAATACTCAAACACTGAACCATGTCAGTGTCACGGTGTCATGGCAACTCATCCTCCACTGGAAAGACTGTGGACAGGAGAACTATGTTGGAAAGAGATCTGTCAATCCTCAGACTCAAATGTAGAAATGTGTAGATTCTGTAGACCAATAATATCCTCATTTTTATCTTTAGATTTATTTCTTTGTTTGATTATTTATGGATTTGTGTGTGTGTGTGTGTGTGTGTGTGTGTGTGTGTGTGTGTGTGTGTGAGTGTGAGTGAGTGTGTGTGAGCACCACTTGTACGGGGTGCCAGTAGAGGCTGGAAAAGGATATCCAGGACCCTGGAGCTAGAGTTATGGGTCGTTGTCAGGCATATGATATGGGTGCTAAGAACCAAACTTGGGTCTCTAAAAGAGCAGGAAGTGTTCTTTTTTTTTTTATTGCGAAAAGAAGAAAAAAAAAACATAAACAAAAAACAAGTTTCCACCTCTTCCCAGCCTCCCATTTCCCTTCCCCTCCTCCCACCCTTCTCCCCCTCCTCTCACCCTTCTCCCCCTCCTCCCACCCTTCTCCCCCTCCCCCCACTCCTCTCCCCCTCCCTCTCCAGTCCACAGAGCAGTCCGGGTTCCCTGCCCTGTGTTAAGTCCTAGGTCCTCTCCGTCCATATCTAGGAAGGTGAACATCCAAACTGGCTAGGCTCCCACAAAGCCAGCACATTAAGTAGGATCAAAACCCCCTGCCATTGTCCTTGGTGTCTCATCAGCCCTCATTGTTCGCCATGTTCAGAGAGTCCGGTTTTATCCCATGCTTTTTCGGTCACAGTCCAGCTGGCCTTGGTGAGCTCCCCTTAGATCAGCTCCTCTGTCTCAGTGGGTGGATGCACGCCTCGTGGTCCCGAATTCTTTGCTCATGTTCTCCCTCCTTCTGCTCCTCCTTGGGACCTTGGGAGCTCAGTCCAGTGCTCCTGTGTGGGTCACTGTCTCGATCTCTATCCATCACCAGATGAAGATTCTTAGCGAAGAGGACAACTATATGTTTTTCCTTCGGTTCACCTTCTTACTTAGCTTCTTTAGGTTCACCTATTGTAGACTCCGTGGTCCTTATTTATGGCTAGAAACCAATTATGAGTGAGTACATCCCATATTCATCTTTTTGGGTCTGGGACACCTCACTCAGGATAGTGTTTTCTATTTCCATCCATTTGCATGCAAAATTCGAGAAGTCATTGTTTTTTACCGCAGCATAGTACTCTAGCGTGTATATATTCCATACTTTCTTCATCCATTCTTCCATTGAAGGGCATCTAGGTTGTTTCCAGGTTCTGGCTATTACAAATAATACTGCTATGAACATAGTTGAACAAATGCTTTTGTCATTTGATAGAGCATCTCTTGGGTATATTCCCAAGAGTGGTATTGCTGGGTCCAGGGGTAAGTTGATCCCGAATTTCCTGAGAAACCGAAACACTGACTTCCACAGTGGTTGCACAAGATTGCATTCCCACCAGCAATGGATGAGGGTACCCGTTCTTCCACAGCCTCTCCAGCAAAGGTTATCCTTGGTGTTTTTGAGTTTAGCCATTCTGACAGGTGTAAGATGATATCTCAAAGTTGTTTTGATTTGCATTTCCCTGATTGCTAAGGAAGTTGAGCACGACCTTAAGTGTCTTTTGGCCATTTGAACTTCTTCTGTTGAGAATTCTCTGTTCAGTTCAGTGCCCCATTTTTTAATTGGGTTAATTAGCATTTTAAAGTCTAGTTTCTTGAGTTCTCTATATATTTTGGAGATCAGACCTTTGTCTGTTGCGGGGTTGGTGAAGATCTTCTCCCAGTCAGTAGGTTGCCTTTGTGTCTTAGTGACAGTGTCCTTTGCTTTACAGAAGCTTCTCAGTTTAAGTAGGTCCCATTTATTCAATGTTGCCCTTAATGTCTGTGCTTCTGGCGTTATACATAGGAAGCGATCTCCTGTGCCCATCTGTTGTAGGGTATTTCCCACTTTCTCTTCTATCAGGTTCAGTGTGTTCGGACTGATATTGAGGTCTTTAATCCATTTGGACTTGAGTTTTGTGCACGGTGAGAGATATGGGTCTATTTTCATTCTTCTACAGGTTGACATCCAGTTGTGCCAGCACCATTTGTTGAAGATGCTTTCTTTCTTCCATTGCATACTTTTAGCTCCTTTATCGAAAATGAGGTGTTCATAGGTTTGTGGGATAAAATTCAGGTCTTCTATATGATTCCATTGGTCGACTTCTCTGTTTTTATGCCAGTACCACACTGTTTTCATTACTGTAGCTCTGTAATAGAGTTTGAAGTCAGGGATGGTAATGCCTCCAGAAGATCCTTTATTGTATAGGATTGTTTTGGCTATCCTGGGTTTTTTGTTTTTCCATATAAAGTTGATTATTGTCTTCTCTAGATCTGTGAAGAATTTTGATGGGATCTTGATGGGGATTGCATTGAATCTATAAATTGCCTTTGGTAGAATTGCCATTTTTACTATGTTGATCCTCCCAATCCAAGAGCAAGGGAGGTCCATCCATTTTTTGGTATCCTCTTCAATTTCTTTCTTCAATGCCTTAAAGTTCTTGTCAAATAGATCTTTCACTTCCTTGGTTAGATTTACCCCCAGATATTTTATGCTGTTTGTGGCTATCGTGAATGGTGAAGCTTCTCTGTTTTCCCTCTCTGCTTCCCTATCCTTTGTGTATAAGAGGGCAACTGATTTTTTGGAGTTGATCTTGTATCCTGCCACATTACTAAAGCTGTTTATCAGCTGTATAAGTTCTTTGGTGGAGTTTTGGGGGTCGCTTATGTACACTATCATATCATCTGCAAATAACGAAAGTTTAACTTCTTCCTTTCCAATTCGAATCCCCTTGATCCCATTATGTTGTCTTATTGCTATTGCTAGAACTTCAAGCACTATATTGAAGAGGTATGGTGAGAGTGGACAGCCTTGCCGTGTTCCTGAGTTAAGCGGGATGGCTTTGAGTTTCTCTCCGTTTAATTTGATGTTAGCTGTCGGCTTGCTGTATATAGCTTTTATTATATTTAGGTATGACCCTTGTATCCCTAATCTCTCCAAGACTTTTAACATAAATGGATGTTGAATTTTGTCAAATGCTTTTTCAGCATCTAATGAAATGATCATATGGTTTTTTTCTTTCAGTTTATTTATATGCTGGATTACATTGATAGATTTTCGTATGTTGAACCAGCCCTGCATCTGAGGAATGAAGCCTACTTGATCATAATGGATAATTTTTCGGATGTGTTCTTGGATTCGATTTGCCAGTATTTTGTTGAGGATTTTTGCGTCGATATTCATGAGTGAGATTGGCCTGTAGTTCTCTTTCCTGGTTGAGTCTTTGAGTGGTTTTGGTATCAGAGTAATTGTGGCTTCATAAAAGGAATTTGGTAATGACCCTTCTGATTCTATATTGTGGAATACATTAAGGAGTATAGGTATTAGGTCTTCTTGGAAGTTCTGGTAGAATTCTGCATTGAAACCATCTGGTACTGGGCTTTTTTTGGTAGGGAGGTTTTTGATAACAGCTTCTAATTCTTCGCGACTTACAGGTCTGTTTAGATTGTTCACCTGGTCCTGGTTTAGTTTTGGTAAATGGTATTTATCTAAAAAAGCGTCCATTTCTTTTACATTTTCCAGTTTTGTGGCATATAGGCTTTTGTAGTAAGATCTAATGACTCTCTGAATTTCCTCTGTGTCTGTGGTTATGTCCCCCTTTTCATTTCTGATCTTATTAATTTGCGTGTTCTCTCTCTTTCGTTTGATTAGTTTGGATAGGGGTTTATCTATCTTGTTGATTTTCTCCAGGAACCAGCTTTTTGTTTCATTAATTCTTTGGATTGTTTTCTGTGTTTCTATTTTGTTGATTTCAGCCCTCAATTTGATTATTTCCAGTCTTCTACTCCTCCTAGGTGAGTCTGCTTCTTTTTTTTCTAGAGCTTTCAAGTGGGCTGTTAAGTCTCCAATATGTGCTTTCTCTGTTTTCTTTAGGTGGGCACTTAGTGCTATGAACTTTCCTCTCAGGACTGCTTTCATAGTGTCCCATAAGTTCGAGTATGTTGTTTCTTTATTTTCATTGAATTCAAGGAAGACTTTAATTTCTTTCTTTATTTCTTCCTTAATCCAGGTATGGTTCAGTAGATGACTGTTCAGTTTCCATGAGTTTGTAGGCTTTCTGGGGGTAGCATTGTTGTTGAATTCTAACTTTAATCCATGGTGATCTGATAAGACACAGGTGGTTACTAATATTTTTTTGTAACTGTGTAAGTTCGCTTTGTTACCAAGTATGTGGTCAATTTTCGAGAAGGTTCCATGAGCTGCAGAGAAGAAGGTATATTCTTTCCTCTTTGGGTGGAATAATCTATAGATGTCTGTTAAGTCCATTTGCTTCATTACCTCCATTAATTCTCTAATTTCTCTGTTAGGTTTCTGTCTGATTGACCTGTCCATTGGTGAGAGAGGAGTGTTGAAGTCTCCTACTATTAGTGTGTGCGGTTTGATGGCTGCCTTGAGTTTTAGTAATGTTTCTTTTACGTACGTGGGTGCTTTTATATTAGGGGCATAGATATTCAGGATTGAGACTTCTTCCTGATGAATTGTTCCTGTTATGAGTATAAAATGTCCCTCTCCATCTCTTCTGATTGATTTAAGTTTGAAGTCAACTTTGTTAGAAATTAGTATGGCCACACCTGCTTGTTTCTTAGGTCCATTTGCTTGATAAGCCTTTTCCCAGCCCTTTACTCTGAGTAGGTGCCTGTCTTTGTGGTTGAGGTGTGTTTCTTGTAGACAGCAGAATGTTGGATCCTGTTTTCTTATCCAATCTCTTAGCCTGTGCCTTTTTATAGGTGAGTTGAGCCCATTGATATTAAGTGATATTAATGACCAGTGGTTGTTAACTCCGGTCACTTTTTAAGTAGTAGGGTTTGTGTGTTTTCCTTCTTTGATTTGCGCTGGGGAAGAGTCTCTAGATGTCTGAGTTATTGTGGTCATTGTTGGACTCCTTGGTTAGTGATTTTCCTTCTATTATTTTCTGTAAGGCTGGATTTGTGGCTACGTATTGTTTAAATTTGTTTTTATCCTGGAACATTTTGTTTTCTCCATTTATAGTGAATGAAAGTTTGGCTGGATATAGTAGTCTGGGCTTGCATCCGTGGTCTCTTAGTTTTTGGAGAACATCTATCCAGGACCTTCTGGCTTTCATGGTTTCCATAGAGAAGTCAGGTGTAAGTCTGATAGGTTTACCTTTATAAGTAACTTGGCCTTTTTCCTTTGCGGCTCTTAATATTCTTTCTTTATTCTGTATATTTTGTGTTTTGATTATTATATGGCGAGGGGATGTTTTCTTTTGATCCAGCCTATTTGGTGTTCTGTATGCTTCTTGAACCTTCATAGGTACATCTGTCTTCAGGTTGGGAAAGTTTTCTTCTATAATTTTATTAGGTGTATTTTCTGTACCGTTGAGCTGCACTTCTTCTCCTTCTTCTACTCCAATTATTCTTAGGTTTGGTCTTTTTATTGTGTCCCATATTTCCTGAATGTTTTGTGATGAGAGTTTGTTGGACTTGCTGTTTTCTTTGATCAGAGTGTTTATTTTCTCTATGTTATCCTCAGAATCTGAGATTCTTTCTTCTATCTCTTGTATTCTGCTGGTTATACTTGATTCTGTAGTCTCTATTCGTTTACCTAGATTTTCCATGTCCAGTCGGCCCTCTGTTTGTGTTTTCTTCTTTGCCTCCATTTCAGTTTTCAAGTCATGAACTGTTTCCTTTATCTGCTTGATTGTTTTTCCTTGGTTTCCTAGGGTATCATTCACTGATTTACTCAATTCCTCGAACTTTCTATTATACTTCTCATCCATTTCTATAAGGGCGTTTTTTATATGCTGTTTAAGGGTGTCAATCACTTTCATGAAGTCAGTTTTTTCTACTTCTTGATTAAGGTGTTCATGTCCTCCTGTTGTGGGGTCACTGGCTTCTGGTGGTTTCGTGTTGTTTTTCAGATTGTTGGGAGAATTCCTGCATTGGCGTCTGCCCATCTCTTCCTCCCAATACTCCCCTTTGGATCTTCTTTTATAGGATCAGGTCTTCTTGCCCACTGATGTACCTTCCCAGTGATGTCACTCCCCAGAGATGTTTCTCCACAATGATGTTTCACTCGGTGCCCAGAAGGAAACTCCACGCTGCTTGGTTAGCTCGCGAACAAAGGGCCCACCCCGCTCGCTGCGGGCAGGCTATGGGAACAAAGGAGCTACCGGCCACCCCTATGTCCTCCAGGTTCAGATTCGGTCCCAGCGCCCTAGCAGGCTGGGCAGGGAGGCGCTATGCCCCAAAGGAGGGAGGGAGACAGGGGGTGTGGGGATCTGGATGTAAGCTGAGTGGGATAGGAAGAGAGAGGGGGTTTGGGCAGTATAGCCCCTGTAGGATGGCCAGGAAGTGTGGGCGGGCTGAGGTATGATCCCAGCTGCCGCAGCACTCACTCACCACAATGACGTTTCACTCGGTGCCCAGATCGAAACCGCAGGAAGTGTTCTTAACTGCTAAGCTATCTCTCCAATCCCAATCTTAACTTTCTAAAAGAAGAATTTCTGTGGAATGTCCTATTTTGTGTATACTGCATATTGTTTCTAAAAAATTGAAAACTACCTAAATATTCATCAGTTGGGGAATAAGTAAAACTAAAAGTGTCTTAAACCATGAGAATACTCAAGAATGTGGTACAGAGTTAAAACAAAAACGAATGTACAAAACCATGTTACTTCTTACCCATGGCCTGGAAGTAAGCCACCCTGCCTTCCTTCTTTCCTTCCTTCCTTCTTTCTTTCTTCTGTCTGTCACTGTTTCTCTGTCTCTATCTCTTTGTCTGTCTCTCTCTCTCTCATACACACACTGGGTATTGAATTAATTTCTATAATATTATAAAAGGAAAGTTTTACAATTGGAAAACAAGAAAAATGCAGCAACATACTTTTAAGTAATTTGCTATATTCTTCTCAGAACTTTAATATGTATTTTGAGTTTTGGCTAGAAATGAAAGGTATGTTAAGTACTCAATGACTAAATATCCAGTAGCTTTAGATGCTGGCCTTCCCAGAGACATTTTAATTTTTAAAGAAAGATTCAGGGCTGGGGGTAGAGCTCAGCTGGTAGACCATGATGTCTTGAGGTCTGGTGTTAGTGCCGACACAACAAACACCGAAAACAAAACCAAAAAACCTGAAGACACAAAGGCTGTAATGCTGGCTGCAAAAGTAGAGCCTCAGTGATGAGGAAGGCTGTGAAGTGGGCACAGGACACATGGGACAGGAAAGAGGAGAAGAATATGGGGGTGGGAGGTGACAAACGAAAAGCAGGGCTAGCAGGGGGATAGGGAAGATGGAGGAAGGAGAGCCACACAAACTTGATTTGTTCAAAAAATAACTTAATGGTACCAGACACGATCTGCTGATTTAAAAAAAAGAAATGAAACAAAATAAAAAAAAATTCAAAAATTTGGAGCCCTGTGGTGTTTGCTGTCACGTACGCAGTGTGAGTTTCCAAGGCTGAGTTTCCAATCGTGTCCCTTGCTGCCACTGGCATCTCTGCAGTTTAGGTAAGTTGACACTTCTCTGCTAGAACCACAGCATCCCCTGAACGGAAACACACAGAGAGGGACCAGAGCACATTTCCCTCCTCAACTCTGCTTTCATCTCTTATAAATAAAGTGGTGCTTAAAACACCCACACATAAAATTTAGAGTGAGATTTATAGAAATGCGGACACCTAAGTGCAAATAAATCCTTTCCTACATTATCAAGATCCTCTCTATCTTGGTCATCAGGCCAGGGTAGAGTTACGCCAATTTAAATATTTCTCACTCATCTGTGGAGTATCAAGGCTCGTCTGTGGCCTGTAGGCTCCAACTCCCTTCACCTCGGTCAAAGCCACTGCTTGATTACCCTGCTCTAAGATTTCTGAAGCTCCAGTTTCCAAGCGAGAGGCTTTTTTTTTTTTTATTGCTTTGGGCATGTTCCTTCTCCTAGCCAGCTCTCAGAATTTTAACCATCGAGCTCGCCAATTTCTCTCTTGCTCTTTTACATGGGGGAGAAACTGGATTTCTGTTCCACACAGTTTGTCAGAGGCCAGCAGGGAGTGAGAGATTACAGCCAGATGTACATCTACATGTCGGCAGCCAGAAGGCCTGGGATGGAGCTTTTTCAGCCAGAAGGGAGGAGTCATTTCTCCATCCCGGAGGAGAGGGCCTCCTCCCTCCCCATTTGGCTGTGGGATTCTCACTGATTAATTACCAAGGTTGCATCTCCATACAACTGGTCTCCTTAACAGCTCTAGCAGGATTCCAGCTTCTTCCTTAATGCGGCTCTTTCCTCTAAAAGAACTGGCCTCCTTTTGCAAAGTATGCATTAGAAAAAGAAAAAGAGTGACTTCAAAGGAACAAAGTATGGGTTTAGAGTTCATTTCGTTGTGTTGACATGAGGTCTCGCGACGCATAGCACAGGCGTGCTTTGAACTTACAGTTCTTTGCCTGAGATTCTCCGGAGCTGGAATAATAGTCACCGCGATTGGCAAGGCGTTGCTTTGACGCGCAATGTATTTATTTCACTACATCGTCTAACACAGGTAAAGTCAGATAGGAGAAGGCAAGTGTTTTCAAGGTCTGGGAAATATTGCTAGCAGCCTTTTGATAAGGATGTCAAATCGATTGCTTGTTCTATTTGCTTGGAATATACCACTCCTAGTATCTTCTGATCAACTTCAGAAATCTGTTTTATATCGGAAAATCAAGGCAACATAGGCACCCTTGTCTCTGTATCCAATAGCCACACACCTCTATTTGTCCCCCCCCATGGGGACAGCAGGCTTAGTTAGTTGTTCAGTAGTAGCTAACTCCCTTTTCACAACCAAGCATGTCTTTGTTCTGAAGCTGGTATGTGAGATCTATTACAGTATGAAAGTTCCCCCTTGGATCTCACTCTCATTTCTAAGGAGCTTAACATATAGTGAAGCCAGTGCTAGGAGTGGTCCTGAGAAGCAGAAGGGTGGACACTCAGAGGCATTCAGAATTCTCAAAGTTCACACCTCTGTACTTGGAAAACTACTGGAAACAGAACAACCAGTATCCCTATAATATAAACGACAACCAGCACCGCAAAACTGGGGTCCGATCAAGCTAAAAAGCGGGTCAGGAAAAGCTGAATCCCTCTCTCCATGCTCCCACATACCACAGGTGCCCATGGCTGAACTGTGGTGTGGCTGACAAATGACCCATGCGGGAATTAAACACGTCCTCAAATGGCCTTTGGGGAAGATATGATTCTTGGCATGCTATTAACTGAGAACTAAAGCATACTGAGATCCGGGCATGGCACATACCTGGCACCTGGAAGGCGTAAGAGGACCTCATGATTGAGGCCTGTCTGATTTACATAATCAAGTCCTAGAACAGCATTGGTTCTATAGCAAGACCCTGCCTTAAAAAAGGAAAAGAGAAGAGAAAAGGCTGAGAGTGGTCAAGCATGCTTGTTATCCCAGCCTTCAGGTGGGCAGAGGCAGGAGGATCAGGAGTTCAAGGGTACCCTTATTTATACAGAGCGAGGCCCTTGTGAGCTACATTAGGCCTTGTATGCAAAACCAAAAAATGACATGCCACTATAAAATACTGAAATGTACCCAAGTAAGAGGAGAGCATGTATGACCAGGAAAATCTTGAATCCATTTCAATTTATAACTGAAGTAAACCATTGGACAATATCAGTACTTTAACTACTATGTGTAACCAATTACTCTGTAGCTGTGTGTGACAATAGCTACTCTTGTCACACAGGTGACCTGCCATGCTATCTCATGCCTCTGTGGACGCTCTTTCCCTCTATTTTAAAGACTTAGCAATGTTTTCCAAAAAGTTGATTGAGGGAATGAATGAATGAATGAATGAATGAAGTGTTGTGACTTCAGATAAGTCTCACAGTTGCATTTAGAATATTCCTAGGCTGAACCATGCTGTGCAGTAACAAAAATAATATCCCATTATGAATAGTGAAGTCAACTGTGATTATGGGCAATTTTCTTGACCAGAAAGCATAGAGCAGCAAGATGCTTTGCAGCTGTACGTTTCTATTAAGGGCTGTTTAAATAAACATAAACCATGTTTGCCAGGAGAGAGTGAAAGACACACGCAAATTTCGGTCAGAAAATAGGTGCATTCATTATGCATTTTTTTGCATTTGCTTTAAAATGTGCCCTTAAAACAGTAATTACCCTGGGATGTCATTTTTTTTTTTTTTTTTTTTTTGACCAGCGACAGGGACCAGAAACAGTGACTTAATTTGGGCAAGGGTTCGCTGGGACATAATATGGCTACTGTGCCAGGAGTCTTTCTTGGTCATAAAAGCCATAAGGAAGTATGACATAATGGTGAGATGGTAAATCACAGCCCAAGCCATTTTGGTTGGCAGAATTTGAAAGATAAATAAACATTACTTCAGGAGCAGAGAAGACGTGCCTAATTACCTCCGTGCCTATGCTAGGATCCCTGCGGCTGCTGTCGTTCCTGGACTCAGGTGGGTCCGCACAGACAGGGTCCACGTGTGCAGGATCCTGGAATGGTCCACTGAAGAGGTTGGTTGTCTAGGGCTGTGGAGACTGGCCCACCTCCTAAACCTCCTCTCCAGGGAAATCAGGCAGCCCAACCGAGTAAGAAGAGCAGCCCTGAGGGGCCCCGGTGGAGCCTGGAAGGAGTGGGATTGGAGGAAGAGGGGAGGCTGGTTCCACCCACTCTGCCCTGGAAGTGGTGGGGAGTTGGGCTGATTGTGTTTGCACATCTCTGCACTTTTTACCCCAAGCCAGTCCGAATTCCCTCTCTCTTCCTTCTGTCACAGGGCCTGGCCACAGTTGGAGCCCAAATGGAGTCAGGGCTCATCCCAGGTGATCAGAGTTTAAGGATGAAATCTACACTTGTTGCTTGCTGCCTTTTCAGAGCTCAGAAACTTCCACCCTATCATATTTTTTAACGACAGTTCCATGCCATTCCAAGTGTTTCCTCTTTTCCTCCCTTCCCCCTTCTTACACACACACACACACACACACACACACACACAGAGAGAGAGAGAGAGAGAGAGAGAGAGAGAGAGAGAGAGAGAGAGAGAAACGCACACACAGACACACACACAGCCCTCATCACTGAAACAACCCAGTAAAAGATAACTCTTCTCTACAGTCCTTGGCAACCCTAATTTTCCTCTCTGTCGCTATAAATTTGACTTAGTCCACATACCTCAAATAAGTAGAATCATGTACTATTTTTTAATGAGAGTTTTATTAGCATAGTAGCTTTAAGATTCATTTGTGCTGTCTATAGGCATGAGTCAGAATTTTCTTGCTTTCAAAAACTGCCTAATACTCCCCTCTCTGTGTGTGTGTATACACACACACACACACACACACACACACACACACACACACATATATATATATTCATATAGAAATTCTCAACTGAGGAATTGCTTAAATCAGGTTGGCCTATGGGAGATTAGCTAGACTTCTGACTAGCGTGGGAAGATCCACCCCACTGTGGGTGGCACCGTTCCCTCAGCAGGTGATCCTGGACTGAGTATGTGAAGAAGGCCAGCTGAGCACAAAGCACGAGCGAGCAGGCACCATGGCTTCCTTGCTATCTTTCTGCTCTTGGCTAAGAATGAATGTGGTGTGACTAGTTGCTTGAGTTCCTGACTTGATTTCCCCTCAGCGACAGATTATAACAGTACTGTAAGCCAATCAAACCCTTTCTTCCCCAAGTTGCTTCAGGCTGAGCTATTTTACCACAGCAACAGAAGTGAAGAGAGAACAGCAGCCTTCCCTTGAAGGACTGCTGGGCTGTTTCCATCTCCCAAACTTCTGAGCTGTGAACACGTCAGGACAAGCAGTCAAAGGTTTGCCTCACCTTTGTCCCCACGGTCCTCCTGTCTGGTCGTCACAGTCACATAGACACTGATCATACAGACTGGTTGCTAAGCTTTTAGCCTCCTTTATCTGCCCAATAAGGCAGTGAGTAGGTCACTTCCTACTTCCTGCAGCATGAAGAAGGTTGGTGAGACTCAGCAAAGCTAAGCAACATGCCCAGGGTCAAACAGTTACAAAGGCTTCGCTCTGACTAGAAACATGGCTCAGCAGGTAACAGCGCACTTTTTTTTTTTTTTAAATAGAAGACCAGAGTTCAATTCCCAGTATCCACATCAAATGGTTCACAAATGGTAATTCTGTCTCCAGAGGGCTCCAGCACCTCTGGCTTCCACAGGCACATGCACACATGTGATACACACAATTAAAAATAAATGTTCAGCAAAAAACCAAAGCCTTTCCTCACCTCAAAGTCCCCGTGTTAGACCACCAAGGCAGTGCCTGAAGAAAGCCAAGGGACCCTCTGCCACCAATTGCCTATGTTTGGTATGGAGTAGAGTTAGTTACTTTTACTTCATTTCTGATAATTTCATACATGAGTAGTGTATTTACATCATTTCTACCCCACCTTCTTGCCCCTCCAACTCCTATGTCTCCCTCCCTCCCTCCCTCTAAAATTCATGATCTCTTATTTATTGGTATATTACACACACATATACACACATATGTACACATACACTCATGCATACACACATATACACAATACTTACAATACACAAATACACACATATCCATATCCACACACACGCGCACACACACTACTGAGTCCCTTTAGTTGTTTTAAGGCTGATCACTTGGGGTGGGATAAGCTGTCAGAGGACTCATCCCTGTACGAGTCTGATTCTCCTTCCTTGGCAGCCAGGGTAAAGCCCTGATGAGCTCACCAGGCTGGGTGATCCTCGACCTGAACTAGGCCTGGGAGCACAGGGGTGGCATGGCCAGGCAAGGTTTCCTAGAGCTAGTTTTTAAGAGAAGTCAAGCTGACTGTAGGCACCAAGAAGCCACCAGCTTTATGAGCCTAGAAGGAACAACTGTCCAACTTTCGGTGCAGAAAGCACGCAGAGCTCAGTACTGAAAACCAGGATTCATTGCAACATTGAGCAGAGAAGAGGTCAACATAGGAGGCAGCGGACTTGATTTGTGTTCTCAGATGGGCGAGTTTTCCGAAACTATTTGTCCCATTTCCTCTCCTGCAGCTTTCTCCTCTTGCCTACCTTAAATGAAGTAATTAATTGCAGAGGTGACCAGCATTTTAAAAGGCTAGAAGAATCAGGCCTGGGGGTTTGGGGCAGATGTTTACCTATTAGTGTCTTGATGTCTGAGTGACATTAAATTCCATAAATGGGAAGAAAGGCTGCAGGATTTTTATGGCTGAGACTAAGGGAAGGGATCCTGGCGGTGGAAAAAGAGGCCCAGCAGGGCAGGAAAGCTGCAAACATAGATAGAAAGTCCCCTGCCTCCGTTTTGCCAGTTGCTGGCTAAGGCCACAGTCTTTCCAACACTGCTCCAGAGGTTGGCCAGAGTGGGCAGTGGCGGGGGGCAGGCCCAGCTGGGTAAACAGGAGAGCAAAACAAGTCAATCAATCAGGCTGGCTCCAGCCTGCCCTAATCCCCTCCTGCCCCTTCCTTTCTAGTTCCCCTGGGTCTCCTTAGCAAGCAAGCAGGCCCAGATGTCCTTTGGTCTATAGGAAGGGTGAGCTCAGCCCTACATGTGACCCACCCCCAGGGTTCCTTGCAGGGGACCATGAACTTCACACATTCAGCTGCTAACAGGAAAAAAAAAAGGCAGGCAGACATGGCGTGATTGGAAAACTTAAGACTGGCCTATGGCTAGGAGGGGCCTGGGTGGCTGAAATTCACAGAGTCATGAAGATCAATGAGGCATGGTATCTACCTCAAGCTTTGGAACACGGGTCACAAGCTATATTAAGCACCCAAGGCCCGGTCAAGGACAGCATCAATTTCCCATTGCCTCTTTTCCCCAAGCCTTAAGGTTTTCATATAGGCCTTGTGTGTCAGTCTGAGCGTCTCACAGTTTTGAGAGTCCCACATCCTGAGAGTAAATGGATAGATCATTAACTGTAATGACATCTTCTTCCAGATGGTATCCTCCCAAGGGTGCACATGACTAAAAGTTGTGTTGGGTGAGGTTGTCTGACTGCTGTAGCCCCAGGACCTGGAAGGGCATACAGTAAAACGAGTCCTCATTGAACACGTGGAAGAACAAATAGATTGGCACTGTGAAATGATGAAGTTAGTCTCTGGGGTCCAGCGAGGTGGTTCGGTGGTAAAGGTGCTCGCTGACATACCTGAAGACCCGATTGCTGGGAATACAGCCAGGTACCACCACACCTAGGCTATACAATGCAGGAGAATGAAGCCAGGGCATGCTCGGCACACACTCTACCAACTGCGCTACAACCCCAGTCTGCAAGCTCCCTTTGGAAGTTGTCTTCAAGGAGTAGCTACCAAGTATACTGCATACACTTGGTAGCTTTCATCAACCGCATACACAGATCGTGGGGAAGATTTGCCTTTAGTGGGGCTGCCCTTCAGAATGATAGCAAGGGTCATGGGCAGTGGGGCCTAATAAAACTGTGGAACCCGCCAAATAGCTTGTTACTTATGGAAGAGTTGGAATCTTTTGTAAATGTCTTATTTATTGATTTGTTTATTATTAGTAGTATATATCATACATATGTTTGGGCATGCATGCTACAGCACATGCATGGAGGTCAGAGAACAACTTCATGGAATTAGTTCTCTCTTTCCACCTCTACATGGGTTCTGGGATCAAACTCAGGTCACCAGACTTTTGAGGCAAGTGCCTTTGCCCGTATTCTGATTCTTTATCAAAGCCTGCCTCAGACTGAGACGGCTGTCATCAGAGAAGCAGGATCCAGGCAGCACACACGCCCCTATTCCTAAGTGGAGTTTTTGGTTCTATAAACAGAATGGTCACCTCACTGTGAGCTTGAGTTTGTCAAATGTCACACACTATATGTCAGAAGTGTGAGATTTGACATCACATGAGCAACACGGCACACATTTCCAAATCTATTTGAACTTCAAAAGACATGCCAGCCACTTTGGCCCTGCTTAAATGGATTACACTTTTGGTCAGCTGGTACCTGATGTCCAAGAAGACTTAGAAGCGCGTGTGTCATTAGAAAGAAAGCCAAGAAAGTGAATTTTTGGTGAAAAGTAAATTAACTTGAGCTCTGGAAAGTTTGAGTTCAGCTGGGAACACAAAGCACATGATGTCAGAACAAGTCTATCTGAAAATCCCCTTGTGACATCACGTTAAATCTGGACATGTCATTAGAGTCTGGAGAACTGGGAGCCAGGAAGCCTCCTCGAAGGGGAAAATCCTCACCGCGAAGTCTCTGCAGAGACTGAGTTTTCTAATTCTACGTGCATTTTATCATAAGACTAAGAAAAAAGCCCTCAACAAAATGCGAAGGGGAATTTTCACCCCAAACGCACATTACTAGAGCAAAGGACTTAATTCTACTCAGAGATACCATGATCTTTTCTGGAAAGCACTCCCAAGAATCCACAAACAAAGACTCAAAGTCAAGCTCCTCAATATTCTAGGATACAAGAAAATGTACCAGCCAACTGGATTACTATACACTAACAACAGACAGTCTGAGTGTAAAGATAAGAAGTCAACTGTGCTTACAATAGAGAGAACAAAGCAAGAAATCAACTGTGTTTACAATAAAAAGAACGAAACAATGAAAAGACCAAAACAATGCCATTAAGTTTAACAAAAGAAGCAGAAGACTTGTAAAGCAGAAACTACAAGGTATCACTGAGAAGACTAAAGGAGACTTTTTTCCTTAGCACACATTAATAATACAAACTAACGGCCTTTGCCCCATTTCTATATGTGCACATAGGTTTCTGTGAGCATATTTATGCCGTCCACTGCCCTGAGGCTTTCTTATTCCCTGTTTTCCCCTTCCATATCCCTAATAGACCCCTTTTGCCTTCATGTTCACCCTCCCCTCACGCTATCAATAGTATAAAAGAAAGCGTATCACACGTACAAAAGAAAGCATGTGATATTTGTGTTTCCAAGTCTGATTTATTTCATTTAGCAGGGTTTTAATCACTTTTTTCTAAAAATACATAATTCTGGTCTTTATGGTTGAATCAGCTTCATTGTGCATATATACTACAGTTTCTTTCTTTTTAATTTGATAATAGGCACCCAGGTTGATCCCATAATTTGGCCATTGTTATAATGCCACAATAGACAGGGATATGCAGGCATCTCTAGGGTGATCTAACTTCAATTTTAAGAAGACTAACACAGAGAAAGATGTGCCTTTTCTAACCAAAAGACTTTTAATGTTACTATAATACTACATCTCTTGAAATTGACCTAGAGGTACGATATAATACTGAATTAAAAATGTCAACTGGATTTCATGTATTAATTGACATGCAGACCCTAACACATAGAAATGCAAGAGATGGTCCAGTTAGATGACTCAGCAGGTAGAAGGGCTTGTCTTCCAAACCTGACTGCATGAGTTCGATCCTCAGAATCCACAGGGTGGAGAGAGAACTGATTCTTGAATGTTGTCGTCTGGTTGCCACAGGTGCATTCACCACCCCCAACACACACACACACACACACACACACACACACACACACACACACACAGAGAGAGAGAGAGAGAGAGAGAGAGAGAGAGAGAGAGAGAGAGAGAGCAAATAAATGTATCTTCCTCTATTGCCTTCCACCTAATTTTTTGAGACAGGTTCTCTCTCTGAATCTGGAAGTCACCAGCAACCCTTTGGAATCTTCCTATCCACCCTTCACCATTCAGCATTGAGGTTACAGCATTAAAAAAAAGTGGGTGCTAGAGACCTGAACTCAGGTCCTCATGCTCACACAGCAAATGCTTTACCCACCGAGTGCCCCCCCAACTGTAAATGTTTTAAAATACTGTGCTCATAAGTTTTTAAAATGAAATGATGGTGGATAAACTCACTTTGATACTTAAAGCCAATGAATTCACTTCAAATAAATTAACAATTTTATTTTAAATGCTGATCTTTATAAAAGATTGAAAAATAGCATCTTTGCAACCATTTACACTTACGATTTTTAAATTACATGATTAAAATTTACAAGGAGACACAGCTATTAAAAGATCAAGGAGCGTCACGGATAGCGTGATGTCACTTCTTTGGTATTCTTGCCAGAAAGGCCATAACCCCAGAGAGATTGTAAAATGAGGGACATTCCACAGTGGGGCTGCTGAGATTATCTTAATTAGCAACAATGTCATGGAAGAAAAAAACAGACTAAGAGGAGTGGTCCCACGTTGGGCTATTTCCTCTTACTCCTTCCATATATAAGAATTGTATGTGGACCTTTGATACAAATACTAATCCTGTTTCAGTTACAAACCACTTTTTTCTCACTACCATAAAAGACTGTACAACCCGCATGATAGTCTCTAACATTGTTTTCAACTACGAGAGAACATACCCTTGTGTGGATCAACCCAAACTCGTACTGGAGCCCATGAGCGGTTTTGTCACTAGGTATCAGCCACTGGAGGGATGAGGACTTGCTGTCTTCCGCCAGTCTCTCCACACAGAGTAGCTTCCTGAGCCAGGCCGCATGGCCTATGCACAGCTGTGGCTAGGAAACGCCAAAGAAGCTGAGGCTTCCACTGCACGGCTGCATAACCAGGCCTCAGCACACTCTAACTCCTCATGGATGCTGGAGGACTACTATGTCTAACTCGCAGCCCTATTTGGAATATACCCACAAATAGATATTGTAATATTTGTTCATCACTGCATGTATGCGTAACTTATGAATACATGTTTCTACTTTACCAATTACAGTAATGGATTATAACTATATACTAATAAATTAACTGTGAATAGCATAAAGTATATACAAAACAGAAAATGAGATATTACATGTGCATTTGTGATTTGTAAATTATAAACTGGTACTTCTGAGTCACTTATGTGTGTATATTATTAAATATATAAATATATATAAAAACTAGAGGTTTAAAAGTCATCCAAAACACAAGCAATAGCCAGGCATGGTGGCACATATTTAATCCTAGCACACAGTAGGCAAAGGAAGGTGGATCTCTTGTTAGTTTGATGGCAGCTTGTTCTACATAGCATGTTCCAGGACAGCCAGGGCTACATAGAGAAACTCTGATACAAAGAAAAAAAAAGGATCAGGAAAAGGGATTCCACTATTTTCTTTCTGCACACCAATATTCCACACTATTGTGAAAAAAATCACTAAACAGGGATATGGCCAATAGGCTCTATCTATTTTCTTTCTTAGAAAGAAAGCCAGCACGCCAGTTTTCCCCACACCTTCAAACTGCTCCTGACTCAATCCTAGGGCAGGAAGTCCATCTCAAACTACATGTATCCCACCAGGCATTTCAAAGTGACTCCTGCAGGGGTCTGGTGACCTCTGTGCCATGTGGCTGTTCATTACACAGCTTGTATGTTGTCTATTAACTTAAGGTTCTTGGAGCCTGGAGGCAAGAGGCAAACCATTCATTTGTCCAACAGTTAACATGCTGTTAGCCTTCATTGTTCGAGGCCACTGTGATTTGTAGACCAAACACTGGCTGTGGAGTCAGAAAATCTGGATTTTAGTCTTTCCTCTGCCCCCTGCTTAATGGCATGACCGTGAACATTTATCTCTGTGGAGGAATCCTCGGTGTGCTGCGGGAGGCAGTGTGACCTGGCAGGAGAGACGCAGTGCCAGATTCAGATAGGGCCTGCTTACACCCCAGCCCTGTCACTTGGGCACTGTGCCATTTCAGGCAAACTTATCTTCAGTAGGTTTCTGCACTTGCCTTTTGTATTGAGACAACAGAATTATAGCTATCTCAGGGGCTTGTGATCAGATTCCCTGAATGTTATGAGAACAGACCTCAATAAATGTTTGTCGTGTGTGACTCATTGAAAGGCAAACAGAGTCACCAAATGCCAGAGCATATGGAGGACAGGGACTTGTCCAATGCCATAGTTTGAGTTCTATCCTTTCTATAAAGTGAGTGGTTCTGGATTCCCTCCATAGTGCTATGGTCCTCTCTAGGCTAATTCCCCTTAAGCAACCTCCTAGCTTGTAATAAATGTTTAATAGATTTTTTTAATGGGAGACAAGGAGAGGGAGGCAGAGCTATGACACTAAACTAAGGCTCATATGCCATATAAAAAGGGTTAGGCATTGAGAAGGAATTTTTTGTTTTTGTAGTGCTGCAGCTCAAACCCACAGCCTTGTGCACACCAGGCAAGCACTCTACACTGAAGTTCATCCCAGAACTTTGGCCTTTACAGACAGGACCTCACTGCAAAGGCCAAGCTGCCCTCTAACTGGACATCCTTCTGCCTCTACCTCTTGTGTACTGGGATTGCAGGTGCGGAAAACCATGCAATATTCATTCACCATCACATCTGTTCATAACTTGCTGTGGAGCAGGTATTACCCTCAGCATCTATGTGAATGGATGTACCCAATTGCCATAACAACTTTAAAACCTCCATTTTATAGTAGAAGAAAGTGGGCCGCTAAAAGGTTCAAAGTTGCCCGAGATTTTCCAGTAGGAGGGCTAGAATTCTGACCTAGAGAGTCTCTCCAAGAAACAGTTCTCCCCCTCGAGGAGGCGTCACAGTTACCTGGAGAGCTTGCTCACGCGCAGATGCCTGGATCCCACCTCTGACAGCTGCTGATTCAGTAGAACTAGAATGGAGTTCAAGCCTGCAAATTTGCTTTGAGACAGTGTTTCAAGTAGTCAAGGGTGGCCTCAAATGTAGCAGAAGATGGCCCTCAACTTCTGACCTTCCTGCCTCTCCATCTCACAAGCTTTGGGATTGGATTATAGGCATAGGCCATGCCACCACACCTGCTGGGAAGTCAGGCCCAGAGGTTTGTGCACACAAGGCAAGCACTCTGCCAACCCGGCCACATCTCCGCCCCAAGGATTTAACATTTTAACAAGTTCCCAATGACACCGAGGCTGCTGGCACAGGGACCGCATTTTTAAAATCAACAATCACAAATTCTGTGTTCTTTTAAAAAGTTTTTTGTATATTTATGATTCTTAACAATATTCTTTATTCTATATAATATTTATGGGGTAGAGAATAATATTTTGATTAACATACATTCTGGGCTAGGGACATAGTAGTAGTCAAGTGCTTGGTTTGCCAAGCATGTGCAAAGCCTGTGTCCAATTCACAAAGGAGGATGGATGGATAGATGGTAGATGATTGATTGATAGATAGATAGATGATGGATCATAGATTTAATAATAAATAATAATAAATACAGACGGATTTGATAGATACTGTCAGGTTAATTAGTATACCCAACACTTTCTACTTTTACTATTTCTTAATGATGATGATGTTCAAAACTATTTCCTATTGTTACAGCCACCTTACTGCGCAATTAAACATCAGAAAATCTTGTTACTGTTCCATTATTAACAGCACTCACTGTTCAACTTTCCCCCACCCATCCTATTGCCTGAAGTCTCTGGTAACCACTATTTGACTCCCTATATATATTTTTTTAAATATTCCACCAGGGAAAACATGTAATGTTTGTCTTTCTGCATCTGGCTCGTTTCACTTAACATAATGTTGTCCAGTTCAATCTATGCTGTTGCAAATGACAGGATTTCAGTTTGCACTCTTAACTCCCTCCCTGCCATTATTCAGGTCATTCCCCTGGGAAATCTTTCATTGACTCCTCCACGAGCCTCAAGATGAAGTGCAGATGCCTCCTTAAAGCATGCAGAGTATTTTGTGATCTGGCCTTATTTAGCTTTCTAATCTCATTTCCTTCTAGAATCTTTTATATATCCCATATTCATCTTCTAAAACTATTTTTTCCCATTGTAGAATGTACCCAAATGAATATGCGAGAAATTCCCCATGACTTGTGTCTACATTTACTGTTTCTTTTCTTTAGGGTGCTTGCACCCTTGCACATTCCTGCCAGCAACAGTTGACAAAGTTGTCAGATGAGTTTCAGTCCATGTTTATCATCTGCCAGAGGCCATACCGAATCCTGCTGCCCACCCTCACTCCCACTCGGAGCCAGAGTGAGGGGCCTCCCCAGGGTTCCCACTCCCCGGGCTTCCCTCAGCCACAGCCTTGTCCTTGCTATAATACTATTTTCTGTATACTAGTTTCCCATACAACCTGGAAGGATCTGTTTTATTCATTTCAGTATTCCCAGTGCCTGACTAGTATCTGTTAAATGAGTATTAACAGGTGATAGTTGAGAAATATTACACGAACCCAGATGACAATATTAAAAACTACTTGGGGAGAACATGAAACTGAAAAAAAAAAGCAACTAGCTCTTACTCTAAGCCTGCCTCAGAGGCAAGGTATCTTTTGACCACTCTTTGTCTCTACTAATTATTGTCCCTACCAATCCCTTTCTCTCCCCGGTCCCACCATCTTCCAGTGTTGGAGACATTCTGACCAAGCTTTCCAATCTTTCTGTTGCACACACTTCCCTCCATATTGACAGCAAGGCTGTCCCTTTTGCTCTGGAGGGGAAGTCTGCGTGCCTGTTTCTGGCAAGATCACACAACTCTAGTTTCTAAGCAAGTATAGTCCCTCATGACTCGGGAAGCTCAGGAATGGAAGGAAATGGGGTAGGGCCATCTTCCCTGGGTTATTTTATTTTTCCTCCCGCATTGTGGTTTGTTTTCATTGGGGTCTTTTCTAGCTTTCGAGAAGAATGGAATGAGAGCTCCTCTCGTGCCTATAAATCTCTTGTTATTTTCTTCTCTTCCTGACATGAAGGCAGATAATGGATACTGATTGGCTTTGTGATTTATCAATTCTTTGAATGGAGGTTGCTCAGCTAAGATCTAAGAGGCATCAAGAAAAGCTTAATATTTATGACTTTCTTCTCCAAGTGACTGGCCTCGAGTTTCATCAAAAGAGTTGTTCAGCAGCCAAAGCAAACAGTAGGGAGAGTTCTATTTTATAAACTACAGCTACGAGGTAGGGCCTACCGCCTCAGCTAGAAGTTCAAATAGAATGCACCGAGCAAACAAGCACCCGCTACTACAAGCAGCACCCACAGTAAACCTGGGAGAGAAGAATCCAACTTCCAGGATTGCAACACATCACACTCAAAATGTCGAGTTTCCGAAGAATTTGTTACCTGTAGATAAACATCCCATACACAAGATCAAGAACTAATTAATAGAAAGTGTATGCACGAAAGAAAAAGAAAGACAGGAAAGGAAGGAGAAAAACATATTTCAGAAGCCCATTTTTTAGACTTTTAAAATTCACCTATTTTGAATGTTAAAAAAGCTCAAGAGAATCATGTCTAAGAGCTAATAGAAGATATGAGAGTAATATTTTACTCAAAAGAGAATAGATTCAGACCCATTGTCAAAAACCTTTCATTCTAGCTACTAAAGAGGCTGAGGCAGGGGATCAAAAGTTCCAGACCTGCCTGGACTACAGAGTGAGTTCAAGAGTAGTCTGGGCAACTTAGTGAGATCCCATTTAGAAAAGAAAGCAGATGGCTAGGATAGAACACAGTGGTAGGGTATTTGTCTGGAACATGCAAGATTCGGAGTTCAATTTCCAGTACCAAAAAGAAAAGAAGGAAGGAGGGACAATCAGGAAAGCATGGAGATTTAGAATAAAAAAAGTAGTAGATCTGGAATTAAAATATAATAATAGAAATGAACCGTTTACCAAAGCTGTTCAATGGTAGGTTTTAACAGGCAACAGGATGAATTAAAAACCTTGAAGATATTGATATAATCCAGTGTGAGAAGCAGATAGGGAGACAGCAGGAGACCCGTGGGACACATCTTAGTACAACAACGAACAATCACAAAAAGAGTAGAGGGCAGAAAAGTGGTTAAAAAAAAAGACTATTGGAACAAAGAATAGTCCAAACTTTCCCCAAATGGATGGAAAACATTAACCTACATGTGAAAGAAGCCAAACCAGCTCCAAGAAGGAGGATCTCTGCAAGATCCACACTCAGACAGTATGGCACTGTGAGAGGACCTCAGAAGTAGAAACAGAGAAGCCATGCATCACCTAAAAGAGATCTGAAATAACACCAACAGTTCATTTCTCATCAGAAGCTGGTTGTGGTGGTCCAAGCCTGTCATCCCAGTGCCCAGGTGGTAGATTCTAGCTCATCCATGGCTACATAGGGAGTTCAAGGCCAGTCTGGCCTACATGAGACCCTACCTAAAAAAGCTCTCCTTAAAACTATGCATGCCACAAGGCAGTGGAATGGGAAGAGATGTTGAAAGTATTAACCAAAGGAAAAGAATAAAAGAAAGAAAAGAAAAGAACTGTGATACTTCTATCTTGAGTCAAAATTATCCATTAGAACGAAGGAGAAATGAAGACATTTTGGATATTCAAAAAGGGAGAGATTATGCTGCCAGGAGACAGGTGTCCCTGGAGCTAAGACAAAAGATAGAAGTCTCATGCTTTCGATGTATGAGAACGCCACAGTGAAACAAACCTGCTACTTTGTATGATAGTTGCAAAAATAATTGTAAAGGAGGTTTAAAGTCCAGTTAAAAATAATAAAAGAAATACCTTCTCAGCGGTGTGGGTGCACAGCTTTAATCTCAGCACTTGGCAGGCAGCAGCAGGCTGATCTCTGTGCGTTCAAGGTCAGCCTGGTCTATAGAGCTAGTTTCAGGACATCCAAGGCTACACAGAAAAACCCTGTCTTACAAAACAACAAAAGAAAGAAAGAATGAGAGAGAGAGCGAGAAAGAATTATTAAGATAGTAAACTTTATTTTGTTCTTATTTTTTTACCTCCAAGACAAAAATAAATATATAAATGGGAAAGAGGCCTAAACAGCACAGCTTGCACCTTATATCATGAAACAAACCCATATATACATTTGAAATAAAAGGATACTAAAGAACTATAAGAACCCACTTGAAGAAATAAAGAATGCTTGTAAAAATAATATTTAAAAGCGATTTTCTTTTGTTTATTGAGACAGCTTCATATATGCCAGGCTGGTTCCAAACTCACTATGTAACCAAGGATAACCTTGAACTTCTGATCCTCCTGCTTCCTCCTCCTGAGTGCTGGGATTACAAGTATGTGCCACCATTTCTAGATTATAGGTAAGAAGGAACAGGGGAGGCGTTGGAGTAGAGCAAATGGAAGGAGGAAATGATATAATCGTAGTTTAATTTCCAAATTAGTTTAATATATTAATATATTAAATATAAGATAAAATTAAAAGGCTTAAATCTATATTCACAATCCCCTTGTCCTGACTACAAGAGACCCCTGTCTAGAGTGGAAGTTACAGATCTATTTGGAGCACACGAGAGACGGTAGTGTGCTTGCCTAGGACCACGCCACAGTCAAAGAGGAAAGACAAGGACTGAACACAAACCTACCTGGCTGTGGACCGCTGAGAACTAGCCTTGAAACTGTTTCCTGGGCTATGTAAGGAACAATCCTGGGTCTTTCTCCACGAAGCTTCCAGCTGGGGCTTTGAGAGGAAGCTCAAAGCATGCCGCCAAAGAGGCTCCTTCCTTCATGGCTTTTTGTTATGTTCTTCACACATAGCGCGGTAGGGGCCCGCCACAGATACGCAATAGTTCCTGCCAATGGCCCTTCCCCACACTTACCTCTTTTAGGAACCTGGAGGTTAAGGTAATTTTAGTGAAGAAATGGCAAGATTAGACACCACACACTAAGCGCCTCCCCTTGTGCCACAAGTGTGCGCGCTCACACAGATGCATGAGCACGCATGCTCAAGTTATCTAAATTTATATGTGAATTAGGAATAATAATGATCCCACTACAGGATGAAGAAACAGAGGCACCACACAGTGACTTATCCGTGGCAGTCTCCAGCGCTCATGGCCTTTCTACTTGATCATGTCAGTCCTAGCTGAGGTGACCTCCACTACAGATCCTAGTTCTCGAATGGGGTGTGGGTGCAGGCATTCAGACACAGGAATAGAATTTCAAGAGAACTTTTACTACCTCTTGATTATCCCACTGGCCTGCTGACTGAGGTCTACAATTTCTCTCAAAGATTTGTTCCTTTGGCTTAATATTCCTGATTCCCGAAACCCAGGCCCAAGAAAGCAATGAAGGAATTATGATACGCTAGAGATGGTTTTATTGTCCGCGTACAGGCAGACAATGGAAGACGCAGTGCTATGGGGGGGGGGGGGGTAGTCATGAAGGGACAATGAGAGCAAGAAGGGATGGAAGATCCACAGAAGAGAAAGTCAGATAGCCGCAATCCACAGAAATGCCCCTTCTGGATAAGCTCAATCTTGTCAAATGCCAGTCACTGTTCTGGAAGCTCATCAGCTCATCCTCCCAGCCAACACTGAGTTTCTCCCAAGGAAAGACTTTTCTGTGGGAGCTTTGGAGCAAGGTTTCCCCAGGGGAATAACTGCTGACATCCAAGAGTTGTCTGTTTACCTCAGAATTCACTTGGTTGGCTGGGAACTGCGACTCAGCAAAACCCTTGAAGTGTCAATCAAGCCTGTCACTGCTACCTGGGAAACAGGTCCCTTCTGACTGCAAAGGGAGAGGGAAGGGGAGAGGCAAAGGCTGAGGTGAGAGGGCGTGCTTTTGCCTGAACTCGGCTCTGCCCTTGACAGCTTCCATGACCTTGAACAAGTCTTTCTGGCTGCTCAGTTTTCCTGACGTCTCCTTAACGGCTCCCACGTCTATCTCTCCCTAAGCCTCTCTGAGCTGCAGAGCCGTTGGTCTCAGGCCAGGCCACGGCCTCTCCCAGAGAACACTTACAAAATGAGACAAGGCTTAACTTCATACACCTGTCCATAAAACAAGGCATATTCCTGCTGCCTGATGTTGAAATCTATGCTCCAAGCTCCTCTGGCTTTGAATTTCAGTGTGACTCAGATAAATGTGTCTGAGCCTCTGCTTACTTATCTACAAAAGGAGTCTGTAACTGTACCTACATAGCACACGGAGGATTTGCAGTACACCTGGCGCATGCTTAATACTTAGCCTAAAATACTCAATTGTTAAAAGTGAGCAGATGATAGGCCAGCCTGGTCTACAGAGCTAGTTCCAGGACAGGCTACAAAGCTACACAGAGAAACCCTGTCTCAGAAAACCAAAAACCTAAAAACTGAAAAAAAAGCAAATCAGCAGTGGCCAGGTTTGATTTCCAAGTTCCATGTGTCTTTTTTTTTTTTTTAATTTATTTATTATGTATACAATATTCTGTCTGTATCCCTGAAGGCCAGAAGAGGGCGCCAGACCTCTTTACAGATGGTTGTGAGCCACCATGTGGTTGCTGGGAATTGAACTCAGGACCTTTGGAAGAGCAGGCAATGCTCTTAACCACTGAGCCATCTCTCCAGCCCCCCGTGTGTCTTTAGGTTAGGTAATTTCTCTATTATTGAGACTTTTAAATCAAACGAAGGCTAATTCAAGTGTTGTCTTCCACCGGGGGTATGCACAGACACATGCCCTATCCCACACTTTCCGAGTGTCCCCTGTGAAGGCCAAATGCCTAGCACACTGTCTGAGGGAAGAGAGAGCTTGGCACCATGTGACAGAGACTGTATTATGTGAGATCTCTGAGGCACACGAAAGCCCTGTCCCTGTTGGCCCGATCACTCCTCCTGGTGCCGGGAATTCCCAGTGTCTCCTAAGGAGAAAGTTAAGAAAATATCCATAAGATGAGCACTTTGGCCTCCACCCCCGGGGGCCCTCTTACCTCCCTTGAGGTCCCTATTCAAACGCGGCAGTGTCTGCAAGTCCTGTCCTAAGTCCTTATCAAGGACTCCCAACTAGTGAGTTACTTACCAAGGCTGGATGGACAGAGTGGGGGTGGCCCGGACCTGGGACTGGAACCATAAAGCTGACTTCTAGCAGACAGGGGAGTGATGTAGGTGGAGCCTGAGCCGTGGCCTGTCTTCCTACTGTGCCCCACGGGGCAGGCAGCTCTGTAGCCCCCTGTCTGTCTACTCTTGCAGAGGGACGTGAACTCCAACACCTGGCCAGCCAAGACTGAACTCTCTAATCATCCTAATTTGGTCTAATGGGTGCAGAGGAGGCTGGTGTACATGATGGATCGTTTTTCAAAGAGATACATTTTTATGACTGCCCAGCCAGTACAGTAGCATAGAACTAATAGCTAACCAGGGGCTGCCAAGTACTGGGCCTGCCAGATTCACTTTAATGACAAGATAAGAACATTTACAATTAGCACATTTGGTCTGTAAATGGGCTTCGCTCTACTCCTAGCCCTCCTGGCCAATGGTGTCTTCCCAGGTTTTCGAGAACGTGGCCCCAGGGTGTACGTCCAGTTTTGGGGGTGCCTGGTGAGGGGTGGGAGATAGCCAGAAGGCAGGGATGTGGCTTCAAACCCCAGAGTTACAAAAAAGATATTTGGAATGAACTACAAGGAAAGCTAGCTAGTGAGAGGGGCCCCCTTGCTGTTCCCTGATAGTGCCAGGAATAGACATCCACTTCTGTTTCCTCTCCCCCCAAAATGGAATGAATTGACAAAGGTCCTGTGTACATTCTCCCATGGTACACACACACACATTAACGCACACATGCATCCTATACACAAGTCCTTTGTTAAGCTCTGAAGCAGGAAGTGGGAAATTAAAAAAGGGGGCTTCCTGCCATCCGCCGAAGGAGTCAGCCCTGAGTGATATAGACCAGAGTCCCTTTCACGGACTCTTCGAGTTCATCCTGGATGTAAAACAGAAAATTTCCAGGGCTAAAGGCAGGAGATTTGCCTCCTGGAGGCTCAATAACCCCACAATTGCCCTGTGGGTGCCGTGGGTCTGTCTGTGTTTTGGTGAGGAAACTAACAAAAGAAAAAGCTCCAGTCACCGATTCTTGCTAGGTTTGCAGAGGCAGATTTTTTTTCTTCATACATCTTTGTCTGTTCAATTTTGTTTTGGTTTTTTTTTTGGGGGGGGGTCTTCTGACTAGCGGGGAGTTTTGGAGTTGGCGGGGATGTCCAAAGCCCTAGGCTGGGTAATCCAGAGAGGCTAGCGAGACCCTCTTTCCTCAGAGAGCAGAACGTGTATGAGGATGGAGAAGACGTGACTTAAAGGGAGCATTCCAGAAGGAGCAGCAGCTTAAAGACAAGCAGGAGCCTGGCAAGGTGGCAGGGGTGTTAGGAACAAGGGCACCCTCTGACCTGGAGGACCCGAGGCCAGGAGGAGGAGTGTGAGGGTCGGAGAAGAGAGCAGGGTGTTCTTGATAGAAACTACAAGTTGCAGGTATGAGAGTGTCCACTGCTCCTCCTCTGTGTGTGTGTGTGTGTGTGTGTGTGTGTATGAGTGTGTGAGTGTGTGTGTAAGATTGTTTGACTGCGTGAGGGTGTGTATGTGAGTGTGTGTGAGTGTGTGTATGTGAGTGTGTGTGTGAGTGTATGAATGAGTGTGAGTGTGTGTGTGTGAGTGTGTGTGTGAGTATGTGTGTGTGTGTGAGTGTGTGTGTGAGTGAGTGTGTGAGTGAGTGTGTGTGAGTGTGTGACTGTGTGAGTGTGTGTGACTGTGAGTGTGTGTATGAGTGAGTAAGTGTGTGTGTGTGAGTATGTGTGTGTATGTGAGTGTGTGTGTGAGTGTATGAATGAGTGTGAGTGTGTGTGTGTGAGTGTGTGTGTGAGTATGTGTGTGTGTGAGTGTGTGTGTGAGTGAGTGTGTGTGAGTGTGTGACTGTGTGAGTGTGTGTGACTGTGAGTGTGTGTGTATGAGTGAGTAAGTGTGTGTGTGTGAGTATGTGTGAGTGTGTGAATGTGTGTATGTGTCTAAGTGTGTGTGTGTATTGGGGGGTTGCAGACTGATGTGATTTTGATCGTTGCAGACCAACACAACAAGGCCCGACTGGTAGCCTCGCCTTTGTAGAATAAATCTCTCATCCTCAAAGACCCGTGTGGGTCCTAGGAAACCTGTTGGAGGTTCCTGCCCAGATGCAATAGAGAAAGCCAGGCAGCTGCGCCTGGTGTTTCCTGAGGAAAACAAGGAAGCCTGTGCCTGGCTCTGCCTCGCCTGGGAGAGGAACATTGTGGTGGGAGCCTCCATTCCCAGACCCTGCTCAGCCTCTCTGCTTCCACTCCACTTCCTCAGCCCTAGTTGGGACCCCATTCAAACCAATTGAGTTGAAGGTTGATAATAAATTGTTGAGTTGAGGTGGATTTTTTTCTTGTCCTTTGTTTTATTTTTCTCTTTGTTTTTGCCCAGACTCCATCCTGGTGGCCTTTTCACACTTAACCTATTGTCCACTGCCCATTGGCAACAACCTGGGCTTGATCCCAAAAGCAAAGCCTGCTAGTTTCTAGATAACCGTGAGTCTGGGAAAGCGTGGGACTCAGGGTGTCCCCAGAGCTCAGCAAGCCAGCTCCCTTTCTCTGTTCTCGGGGGCTGGCAGGAGTTAAAATGCAGGCCAAATCCCCTCCACTCCACACCTGCAGAGGGGACAGTAAGCGTAATCTGCCCCCAGTAACTGGCATACAGGGTCTCATTCACAATTCACTGCCTTCTAAGGGGTACTGCCTCTCATGAAGCGTTTTTTCAAGACCCTTTAGTCCAAAGAGCCATTACTGCTAACAGCCGAGCTACCCTAATCTGGTGGCGAGGCCTCCGCTTCTCTCCCTCAGCACATTTTTAAGGAATGGTGTTTTCCCCCCTCTCGCATTTTTTTTATCATCATCAAAATATATTCACAAAACACCCACATCTCTGTCCACACTATAAATCAGGGTGGGGAGCCTCTGGCCCACAGCCCAGATCTGGCCCTCAGCTTGATTCATCTGGCATGTGGGGGATACTGTATTGGCTGCCACAGCTGCAAGCTGGAGAATAATGCCTCCCTCCCCATAGCTCTCCCCACCCCCAGCCCTGCTGGGGCCTTCCCACTCCAAATGGAACCTCGAAAATAGCCAGGCTCCAGTGTGTGAGTTTGTGTGTGTGTGTGCATGTGTGTGTGTGCATGTGTGTGTGTGTGTGTGTGTGTGTGTGTGTGCAGGCACACACACACGTAGGGGGACATCTCCTGTAACTGCTTCAGTTGCTACACACACACACACACACACACACACACACACACACACGTAGGGGGACATCTCCTGTAACTCCTTCAGTTGCTACACACACACACACACACACTCACACACACACGTAGGGGGACATCTCCTGTAACTGCTTCAGTTGCTACACACACACACACACACACACACACACACACACACACACACACGTAGGGGGACATCTCCTGTAACTCCTTCAGTTGCTACACACACACACACACACACACTCACACACACACGTAGGGGGACATCTCCTGTAACTCCTTCAGTTGCTACACACACACACACACACACACACACACACACACACACACGTAGGAGACATCTCCTGTAACTCCTTCAGTTGCTATTAAACAGGAAATGGATGAGAAAGCCAACGAGGTGAGTTTCGGTGCGAGCGAAGACAATATTCAGTGGCCACTTTGCCAGTTTTTTTTTTTTTGGAAACTAAATACATTTTAATAGAAAACAAAATACAAAATAACTCTTTTCAGAAAACAGAAATATTTAATCCTGTCCACACCATCAGAACTTCCTCTGTCCTTAGAGCATGGTTTGACGCTTGTGAGTGTGCACTCATGATTCGCTCCGGTTCACTGAACTGGTGCTGCAGTGAGGGCGGAAGCAGATCAGAGGGAGAAAGACACCAGAAAGTCACACCCCAGAATAAGCAGTCATCAGTACTCTGAAGTCTATCCCGTGACTTACTCAAAATTACTCTTTATCATAATTTTGTTCATGGTGCTAGGGATGGAACCTTGGACAACCGACTCAAGGGCTGAGGCCCACCCTCTGCCCACCACAGGATGTGGAAAACATTTTCTTCGCTTAGTGTTTGGCCCCGAGAGCTCATGCTTCCCTCTGCAGGGGAAGGAACTCCATAGCTAGTGAGCAACAAGTTCCCACACAGTTTACAGCAGGGCTACTGTAAACATTCGGCCCTGTGGGCCATCCTTGAAGGAGCTTGCCCGCGGGCTTCTTTTCTGTTATTTCTTTTGCTCCTTACTAATTTATTATCTATCTACTTATTTATTTCAGAGAGAGTCTCATTATGTAGCCCTGACTTGACTGGTACTTATGACGTTGTCCAGGCTAGCCTTGAACTCCCAGTAATCCTTCTTCTTCAGCCTTCCCTGTGTGGAGATGACAGTCATGTAGGCCACCACGCCTGGCCTCTGCTGGCTCTAGAGGCATAACCATGTGGGAATTCTGTAGTACTCAGAGATTTGCCTTCCGTTAATTAATTCTGACAACTGCCTCTCTAAAGGGTCATTTAAAAAGAGAGACACATGGCTAAAGGATGGAAATTGGGGTCATCAATTACTTAGAATTTGACTGAGACAAGGTCTTACCCTGTTGTTCAGGTCAGTCCAAGACTCACCAGAAAATCAGACCCGCCTTGAACTTGCAATGATCTTTTTGATTCTGCATCCCAAGTACTGGGATTCAGGAATCTACCACCATGCCTGGCAACTGACTAGATCGAAGTTTAAAAGACTGAAACTCTTCTGAGGTTCAAAGCACAGAGATCCCTCTTTCTTATTTACCTAGCTAGGTCCTTACTAATTGAGGAAAGAAGAGAAAGACATAGAGAGACACAAGAGGCGAGGTCTCAGAAAAACAGCCATCGTGGAAGGCCTCTCCTCTTAAACCTCAAGCAACCTCTTCAGATTTTTCCCACATCACTTCGTTGCCTCAGCTCCTGGAAGACCAGGTTGGGATGATGGCGCTGAGCTGGTTAGCTGAGACCCAGAAACTATACCCCAATAAAATCGAAATGTGTCTGTTCAACACAACAGTGTGCTTCCAGGAGCACCCAGAAGTGGAATGGTTAAAAACAAACAGGGGCAAGGTAGTCTCTTCGAATGCCAGATCATCTGTCTGTCTTTTTTTAAAAAAAGGTGGGGTGGGATGTAATATGAAATCTACAAATCCTTGTGGGCTCACAAATGTCCTTTGCTGACACCGCAGGGCCACAGCCAACTGCTTGGGTTTAGGAAAAGCCAGGGGGAACTTTAGACTGAGCCAGGAAAGAAAGGCAGCTGCTTGGCGGCAGAACCTAGGGGCCCCCCAGATTCCTATTTCTGAAGGCCCAAGTGACTAGAAGTATAGACTAAAAGGAAAGCTTGCTTGGGCCCCTGACCCCACCTCCAGGGGTGGTCTCTAAATCCAACAGCTGGTACTAACAGTCCTGGCAGCCCAATCCTCCAAATGAGAACATCTTGTCCTCCCAAGATCCTTGGAAACCGAAGATTTGCTATGCTCATTACGAGAAGGCTCTGGCACCCTTCAACCCATTTGTACCTCTTCATCATCTCACTAAACATTTGTCGTCTGGCAGACACAGCTGCGGCTGCCTAAACCATCATGGCCCTAGACCTGGGGAAGACCCCGCTGAAAGGGACCAAGTGGAGGAGCGCCTTTGGAGAGCCATCACTCCTAGAAGCCACTGGACTCCACGCGGCTGGCCACAGAACCCCACGTCCCTGTCTTCACAGTCTCCTTGCATTTTCCTCTGTATGGTACTCCAAAAAGCCAGTGACTCAAAGGAGCTTGATTCTCCCCAGAGGGAAGTATATAAAAACTACAGGAGTGTGAGGAAGGAAATCAAAATAGCAGCGCATCTCGCAGCCCGGTGACCTATTTCCTGAATTGGATGCTGGACTCTCCTTGCAGAACAGCCGATTGTGATGTGCTAGTATTTTCACGCGGTGCAGCCCTCTGGCATAGAGGCGCTGCCCCATTCCTTCCCGAGGAAATTCCATGGCAGGCAATGTTATGATTAGTGGACTAATAACACTTGTCGTTGGAATACTCCAGACAAAGCTGCAGTGTGGACTGGCCTCCAAATCCCTTAATCATCTATTTCATCATCTCGACACTGGAGCCCTGGCAATGGGGATGGGCTTGTGGATCCCAATAATTAACCAAAGGGACAGCTGCTCCTTTGCATGGGGATCTCCCTTCCTTCCATTCATAATTCCAACCCAATCTGGGGTGTTAACTAGTGCGGTTACATTGGCCAACACTGGATGGCCGCTTGGGGGTTAGGGGTTGCCACGGCCTAATTCTGAAGCAAGTCACCTGCTGGTTCACTCATGACATTCACGTACACACAGTTTCCTTGTGACTCGCTTGCTAGCACTCTGGACCAGGGCCAGTGGAGAAGCCAGGAAATGCATGAATGTGCCTGAAAACTGATGGGGAGCACCCCTGATTCCCAACTACAATGGTGTGTTTCTTTATACTTCCGCTTGACGTTGCAAGGGGGATGTGGAGGAAAAAGTGCAGAAACTCTGTACATACTAAAGTATTGTAGGAAGCAAGCTGGGTGGATGGACAATCAAGGGGAGTAGAGGAAAAGGAGGGACGATTTTTTTTTCATCCTGCTCCCTTTAGATTGAGCTTCAAACCGAGTGGGAGTTAAGTAGTTGAAGGCATGTGCTTATAGGCTCTGAAGAGACTTACACATGAACATGGGTGAACAGAGAATGCGAAAGCAGATGAGTAGAAGAGGGTGAAGCTGACAGAGTCGAACAGGGAGAAGCGCTTTTGGTGAGGCATTGGTTTCTCACAACTGCCGAGTACTGACAGACCAATAGACCTGAGCTCCCTTGTAACCCTGAGAGCCATCAGAGTTCCTTGGCCGCGTCTTCGAGGGTAGAAGTAAATAAAGAGAACACTGAGATGAAGGGAAAAGCACAGAGTGGGAACAAGACGGGATGTGAGCAAAAGGGAAAAACTGGAAAAAAAAGTAAAGGAGAAAGGTCAATTATTGTTGGAAAGGGTTTTCCTGACGGCAATGCCTGGGATCCCTCAGCAGAAGCACTGGAGCTTGGGGGCTCCTGGAGCTGACCTCAGGGAGCAGCTTCTCCAGTGCACAGAACTGGACTGTGTGAAACGCTTGGGCAGCCCTTTTGGAGACAGCATACACGGCGCACAGTTCTCCATGCTTTCCTTCCCACAGATGTTAGCTCCCTCCCCAAGGTTCCTGACACAAGTATACTGTTCAAGGGGTTCAAACAAGCTTGTTCCCAGGATGAGATGGCTCCCCCTGGGGTCAACTGGGAAAATCTTAGGTTTCCAGCCCCTCTGGGCCCAGGTACCAAGAGAGAAGAATTGCATCTGCTCCCTTCTCCACCCATTCTGGGAAGGACAAATTGTGCAGCGACCAGACAGCTCCTGGAGCAAAAACATTCTCTGGGAAAGTCCCACCCCAATCCCGTTCCCACTGACCTTTCCAAAATTCATTTGGCTTTGTCTTAGGCTCCACCAGTTAGGAAAGTTAGCTTCCAAGGGAACTTAAAAGAGGCATTTCCAGCGCGGGATTTAGAATTCTTCATTTCCACCCAAGTGCCAGCATAGCGTTTAGGGCTGTTTCTCCCTCATGTTTACACAGTGATGCAAAACCTGTTGATTTGTTTAGATACAATTGTCCCTCAGCAGGACTGATGGCATATGACAGGATGGAATAATTAGGAAATTTACAGGAAATTATTATGTGAAAAATATGACCGCAGTCAAGGAAGCCTAATAATCTATATGAAGAATTCAGGGTAAGACTGTGCATAAAAATTTGTCGTTATGGATTTATTGTCTTGTTATCCCAAAGAAAGATAACTCCATCGAGAAAACATGTTTTATATTGTACTATTAAAGACAAATTGAAAAAAAGATTCGTGGGAACAGTGACACAAAATGTTCAGTTTTTAAATTTCTTCCCGGGGAAAAAGATTCTGGGAAGTAATAACTTTGCTACACCAAATCATTTTTTAAGAAGTAACACAGTAGGGTGTGGGAAAGGTATTTTGCTAAATTATTTTATTATTGTTGTTTATATTTTTCAACTTAAAGTTGCTTTTGGCTCTTCATAGCTCAGGGTACAAAAGATGGGGATTTTTTTTTTTAAACAGATATTTCTTTAAATGAAGGCATTCAGAGGCTGGAAGCATAGCTCAGTGATAGAAGGCTTGTCTACTATGTGTGAGGTCCTGGCTACCATTCCCAGAACCACATACATAAATAAACAAATAAATAAGTCCTTCATGAATAATACTCCCTTGCCCACACAAGTGAGGGAGAGAGCTTGCCTGAGACACTTAATCCTAAGCCAGCAAACGAGAGGCCTAACTGTAGGGAAGAAGTGATTAAGCCTGTCTTCCACATTTGCTCACGCAGTATGCTTCCTGCCTTACCCACGCCACGTCCCTGAACTCTCTTTCAGTTGCATCATCTGATAACGGCAATCCAGCCTGTGTTTGGGCCCGCATGTTGATGAAATACTTGAGCCAGAATGGCAACCTGCAATTCTTTGACGTTGTATATCTAAGCACACGTCTTAGGAGCCATGAATTTCATTCCCAGGTAAACCTAAAAGCATGCCTAGGTTTTCAAGAAACAAAACCAGAAATGTTCCTAACAGTATATTAGTCAGGACAGAAAACAAACCAAAAGTTGTATCAAGAAGAGAAAGGGCAGTAGTGGCAAATACCCGTGGAATACTATGCAGCAGCAAGAAGAATGGTCAAGAGCTACAGATAATATATTAAATTTACAAACATGATGCTGAGCAAAAAAAGCCATCCAGCAAGAGGGAATATCTTATTATGATTCCATCTCAATAAAGTTCAAATTTAGAGAAAAAGTAATCTGTTAGGGGCCAGGTCAGTCATGCCATTTGACAGGGGAATGGCTGGGAGGACAGATGAGGGATATAGGAGTTTGAATGGTGGTTCCAAGAAAGATACATACACATCTCAAATGTGAAGCTGACCTTGTTTGAGGAAGAACATTTTTAAGGCTGAGTCCCTGGCTGCCCTTAAACTCTATGTAGACCAGGCTGGCCTCTAACTCAGAGCGATCCACCCGTCTCTACTTGGGTGTGCAATTAAAGGTGCGAGCCCCCATGCCTGAGGAAGGGGTCTTGCAGATGTAACAAAGCTATGGATCTCAAGATGAGATCATCCTGGATCATCCTGGATCATCCAAGGAGGCCCTTGGCTCAAATGTTCAGGGTTCATATGGGAGGCAGAAGGAGGAAAGGTCCAACAGAGGGAGAAAACAGAGGCAGGGAGTTTTAGACTGACGTAGCCACAAGTCAAAGCATACTGAGAACCGTGAGAGCTGTGGAAGGAGATTTCTCTAAAGTCCCAGGAGAAAGCAAAGTAAGTCTTGCTGTAAAGTTGATTTCAGATTTCTGGCCTCTAGAGCTGTGATGAAATAAGTTTCTTTCTTTCTTTCTTTCTTTCTTTCTTTCTTTCTTTCTTTCTTTCTTTCTTTCTTTCTTTCTTTCTTTTTTTCTCTCATTTTTCTTCTCTTCCTTCTTTCCTTCCTTTTACTTTCTTTTTCCCTCTCTCTTTGTGTGTGTGCGGGCATGCAATGACATGCATGTGGAGGTCAGAGAACAACTTTCAAGAGTCAGTTCTTGCAGGGTGGTGGTGGTGCACGCCTTTATCCCACCACTGGGAAGGCAGAGGCAGGTGGATCTTTGAGTTCGAGGCCAGCCTGGTCTACAGAGTGAGTTCCCAAACTGCCAGGGCTACACAGAGAAACCCTGTCTCAACAAACAAACAAACAGAAACCAAAAAACAAAACAACAACAACAAAAAAAAACAACCAACAAAACAGAGCCAGTTCTCCCTTTGTACTGTATGTTCCAAGGCTCAAAACTCCTTGGGCTTGTGAGGAAGCTCTTCCCACCACTGCATCGTCTACACTCCTCTCGGTTTTGTTGGTACTTTTTTGTTTGTTTGTTTTGTAAAGGGGCCGTATATTTCAGACTAGCTTCAAACTCTAGATAGCTCAGCGACCTTTAAACCCTTGATACCCTTCCGACCTTTGCCCCTCAAGAGCTGGAATTCTAGGTGTGCACTGCATACCCAGCTTAATTTTTGTTGTTTCCAGACACCAAATGAAAGTCGCTTTGCCAAAGTCACAGCTCATTAGTTAACGCAGGGAAGTTAATCCTGTGTCTTGTTCTGGTTACATGGCTACATTTATTTTTAAAATCCAGCATGTTAGGCAAGTCATGTTAAGCAAAATAAGCCAGACTAAAAAAAGACAAATGTTGCATGCTCTGTAATATGTAGAATCTGGATTTTAATATAAACATAAATGTGATTTGAAGGGAGAAAAGAGACTGCTAGAAGAGGAGGAAGAAATTTGGGGGGCTGGTAAGCGGAATGGGAGACAGATACAATGTCATGTTTCCTCTTGTGGATAGCATCTAGACTTTTCTATGTAGACATATGCTTGTGATGTGAAAGCAGGTGGGGACTGGTGGAGGGGAAGATTGGGACCGTCGAGTGGGGAGGGCTCGGACAGTAGGGGCATGAATGAAGGTAAATTGCCATGATTATGCATGAAAATGCCATAATGAAACCTGTTATTTTGTATGCCCATTTTAAAAAGGAATACACCAAATGGAGTTTTACATTTATGCACAGTCCTTCCAAAGATGAGCAGCTCATTTCCAAACAAGCTAAAGAGTGGCGCACAGTGCTGAGTGCCTTCAGTGCCAGCTACTTGGGAGGCTGGACAGGGGGATATCTTGAGCCAGGAGACGGAAGCAAGTCTGGACAGCATAAGGACACTTCACCTAAAGCAAAGAAAAGTTCAAGTTGTCCACTAACGATTCACATTCCTTTTCCTATGTATTCTATACTTCAGGGAAAATCCATTTTAAAAGTCGATGATTCTGTAATCTATTTTCCAAGTACTCAACACTTTGAATAAACAAAGGCTGGCTTTACGAGTTTTTTTTTTCCCTTTTCCTTTGAATTATATGAGGTTTTGTTGTTTGTGTTAAACTTTGCTCTATACAATAGGAGGCATCCTGTTGTGTTTTTTTTTTTTTTTTTTTTCTGGACAGGGTTTCGTATAGGCCGGGGTGTGGAGGTCTCGAACTCATTCACTATATAGCCATCTCTAAGCCTTAGATTCTTGGTCCTTCTGCATCTCCCTCCAGTTTGTTGGGTTATATAAGCATGCGCTGCCATGCCCAGTTTATGTGATGCTGATAATTCAACACAGCTTTGTGTGTGCTAGGCAGATCATCTACTAACTGAGCTGCAGCCCCAGCCCCAGCCCCAGAAACTCCTGGTTATCAAATAAAAAATAAAAGAAACACACACACATGCACGTGTGCACATACATACATGAACATGTGCGCGCGCGCGCACACACACACACACACACACACACACACACCTTGGGCTAGGAACACGGCTCAGCAGTGGAGTGTTTGCTTAGCAGGTATGAGGCCCTAGGTTCCATCTGAAGCCAGCCATTTCACACAAAAGTATGCCCCCTACCAGTCTTTCCTCCCACTCCAGCACAATAAAACCACAATGCCAGAGGCAATGTGCAAACATCCAAATCACACAGATTTTTCTCTCGGCTGATGTAGGCGGCAGAAAAGTGAAGAGACAAGTGTCTGAAAGTTTTGAGTTGTGAGCAGACACTTTCAGAGTGGCCAGTACCTTATGTTTGCTCCAACAGGGCAGTCGTGATCCCATTGTGATGACCAACAATTGTTTCTGAACCCTGCCTAACTCCATCTTATCTGATAACTTTGGTGTGGGTTGGAGCAGAAAGTATCCATATCATTTGTGTATGGTTAAGAATGAGATCCAAAAGTTGGTCCTGGTGGCTCATGACCTTAATCTCAGTACTCGGGAGGCAGGCGAATCTCTGTGAGTTCAAGGCCAGCCTGGTCTACAGAGTGAGTTCCAGGATAGCCAGGGCTACACAGAGAAACCCTGTCTCGGAAAAAAAATTGAGATTCAGAGACAGTTTCCTCTGTCTTGGGGGAGGGGGGAGGGGGAAGAACACACTTGGCAGCCGACAAACAATAAACCAGTGGAGGTTTCATATTTTTCCAAAGAATGAAATGCCTCCAAACTGAGCATGTTTCCCATTTTCCACTCCCCCCGCAACCCCGGGCAGATGATTTTGAATGCGCACTCTCCTCTCCCTGGCTTTGAAGAAGCTAGCACTTGCCAGAACTGTGGACTCAAGGCGAAAGCCAAGTGCAGATGGAAGCGGCTGTGCAGAGCAGGCCCAAATTCCCTCAGCAGGGATTACTGACGAACAAAGCTGGCAGGGTGCAGATTTCAAACAGTCACAGGTGCAGAGAGGGCCAGGCTGGAAGCTTCAATAAGGGGCTTTGGGGGAGGGTATTTTCCCACCCTCGCTCAGGCAGCTCTCACGCATGTCTGTTTGGGGGGGGGGGGGGCGGGCATTGCTGCCTAAGTGCAATGATTAAATCTGTAAGTTCAAGGGGAGATCATCACTGAAGATGGGCACACGGGCCTACTCTTGCCTCCACGCAAGCTTTGGCCCTCCCTCACTGCCTGCTCTGGTGCTGAGAAACCAAGAGTGTGATCACACTGATTGGGACACTGAAGAAAAATGAAAGAATAGAGTTTTGGCTTTCTTTTTCAACTCTGAGAGGGCTTTGAAAGCCCAGAGTTGTCACAGGCCAGGTGTGGTGCTGTACGGGTAACCCCAACACTCTGGAGGCAAAGGCAGAAATACCACTGCCAGCTTGAAGCCAACCAAGGCTCCGGAGTGAAACCTTGCCCTAGAAAGACAAACAAATAGGTACCTAAAAAAATAAGATTAAAAGAACATTTAAAAACTAAGAACAATGACAAACTACCAGTAAGGACAACTTTTGGCAATGAGTTAGGTGCTGACTTCCTTGAGAGGCTAAATTAGGTTCAAATTGATGAGTCCTCTGAGTTCCCTTTTACGCTGGACTCCCCAAATGTGTGTGTTTTGTTCTGTATGAATGTCCTGTCTTTTCCCCCTCTTTGAGTATAAGCAACAAAGACAGAAAGGGCTGGGCCTCCTATTTCTGTTGTCACCTCTGAGCTGTTGTCATCTACACCAGCTGTTAATATTTTTTTTTTAAAAAAAAAGGACACCAGAAAAAAAAAATGAAGGAAAGTGAAGACAGACGTGAAATGCCGCATGTTCTGAATTAAGTCACTCTTGGATGGCCACAACAGCGACTTCTTCAGCAAGATGAAAAGCCGTGCTGGAGGATTAGAGAGAGAGAGAGAGAAGGGTGGGCTAAGAGTGCACGTGAAGAAAACGCCTCCGCAGAAGGTAGGCGAAGAAAAGCGGTGCTTGTGAGAGCAGATAATAAAGTAGCCAGCTTGACAAGAAGTCGGAACATTAGGTAATGTGAAATGTTCAGCCCGAGACCTCGACTCCAACATGGACTGTGCATTCTCCCCTAATTCACTTTTGTCTGTGTGGCATTCCAGCCAAATGTTCTAACTAAAAGCCCTTGAGGAAAAGTCGGAACATGAGACAATGGTTCATAATTCAATTCTATCAGCATGCACTGAATGCGGACTGTGTGCTCAACGTTCTGTTTGGTGCTGTGCAGAGAGTGTAGGAAGCAAAAAGCACAGTCGATACCTGCAAGAAGCTCACCAGGTGGGGAGCGCAAAGAGTCCGACAGAAAACAATGAGAGCGGAAAACACAGGGCTGGTAAGATGGCTCAGTGGGCAAAGGCACTTGCAGTCAAGCCTAAAGACCTGAGTTCAATTCTCAGGACCCACATGATAGAGGGAAATGGGTGCACAGATATATGAAAACACACACACACACACACACACACACACTAATAGTAATAAAAAATTAAATAATTTTAAAAATAAAAATAAATAATGAAGGCAAACATTATCTATTTCTAAGATGCATGGTTCAGACATGAACAGGCAATTCCTCAGCAGAAAATACTGAAACCAGTGAGAACAGGTCTTGAAGACACACGTACGGCAGATAACGAGGTACTCAGAAACAAGACCATCGCTGTCGGTCTTTGGAAGTAATGTTAACAAGCCTCAGTCACGACTGCTCTAAAACAGGAATGATGATAATCATCATTCTATCTACCTCATTGGATTGTGGCTCGGATTATTATCTAATATATGTGGGGAGCTTAACACGAGGCCCACCATAAAGCAGCTGTCCCCCAAGTTTACTGTTGTATACTAAGTAAGACTGTTCTACATAGTTTACATTTTATATAGTATTTAGAACCTTAATGTTTGATGACCTTTTAGATTTCTTTAGTTTATTTTTTATACATATGAGTATTTGGGCTACATTTATGTATGTGCAGTGTGTGCAGGTCTGGTGCCCGTGGAGATCAGAAGAGGGTGTCAGGTACCTTGGAACTGGAGCTACAGACAGCTATGTGCATTCATGTGGATGCTGGGAACTGAACCTGGGTCCTCTAGAAGAGCAACAAGTACTTTTAACCACTGAGCCATTTCTCCCACCTCTGTCCTCTTGATATTTTTGAAAGCTAGACTCTCAGTATGTAACCCAGACTGGCCTGGAACTCTTGAAGCTCCTGCCTCAGTCTCCTTAGAGCTAGGATTACAGATCTGTACAGCCAATGCTCATTCCTCCTCTTTTTTTTTCTTAAAAATTTTGTGTGAGTGTGTGTGTATGTGAGATGAAAAACATTTCCTTGGAAACCCACAGCAAATGTTCCTTTAGCTTTTATTGCTATGTACTAAAGCCAGGTATATCTGAAACATCCCAGGGGTATACAATTATTAAGACTGACTTGGGCCAATTAGACTCCATCTGCTGGAGCTCAAAGCAATAGCTAAAACTGTATTTTGCTAAACAATGATGGAGAGCTTAAGTGGATGGTGAGCAAACAGACCACAATGGCCACCATCTTAAGCTTAGTATAGCTGAGCTCCTTAATGCTAGAGATGTCAAAAAATAGCCCTTGCTGCAAGCAATTGGCCTCTCCCTGAGAGCCAGCTGAAGTTAAGGTCTACCCCAGTGACCTCTTTGGAACTATAGTCATATCCGGAGTAACAGGAATGCCACTGCCTGGAAAAACAGGCTCCTTTTCTAAAATGGGCTTTCCCTTCTGGCCAGACCGCTTGGTCCATAACTTGAGTTGATAGGATCTTTGGGAGAGGTTTCCTTGGCCTTTTGTTTGAATTCTGTGCCCCTTTATGATTCTATACATGAATAGGAAACCAGCCCTTTCCAGCTATGTCAGGACCCTGATTAATGCCTCAGTAACAAGCACGACCTAAGCCATAGGGAGCTGGGTTCCTTCCTTTCCCAGAAGGAAACTAACTCGCTCTCCCTTTGTTTGAAGGTGCTGGGCTAAAAAACACCAGCTTTAGTTTCAGAGGAAAGCAGGGGGGTGGCTATAATCGGCCCCCTTCTCCATTCCTCTGCTCTTTCTGCGAACTTGGAACTGAATCAGCCTTGAGAAGGAAAGATTCATCCGAGACAAGGCTGAGGACAATGTATGTAGACACAGGCAAAGCTGCAAAAACTCAGTCACAGGCAAGGGGCTGCAGAACTCAGTGTGACCCATGGTTTTAGAGGGTGTGCCACCAAAGAAAGGCCCGTGGACCTTAGGGAGCAGCGCTCCTCACTTGCATCTTCCTGGAGCTGTTTTTAATTTTCTAAACTCCCATACCTCCTATGGAGTAGTTTCAGTTCCTTGTCTCACCTCTGCCTTGTCTCCCCTGGCCTGTCTGCCTAACTGCCCAGCCATCCCCAAGAGACAGGAAGACACCCTTTACAATTCTCTGTGTTGGCTCCATTTTCACTGCCTTTCTGGAGTTCACATCAACGACTTTAAAAACATATTAGTAAATGGAGATAGAGAAGTTAGATAGGATTGTGGTCACTTTGGCCCTCATTTTTCTTGCTGCTTACAGAGTAGGAAAATTCAGTGCTGTTTTTGGATTTGACCCAATACCTTTTCTGTCCAGAATGCCAATAATTCACTCTCCAAGTGACTTGCTTGGCTCCACTGACCATATCACATACCATATATTACAGATAATTTATCACAGTCATTGGCAAAGCTGACCAATGCCCAAACTCCACTCATGGGCCCCAGCATCAATACTGCCAAGAGGTCTGCATACATCCTCGTTAGGGAGACACGGTGGGCTGCTAAACCAATCTATGTGATTTGAGGCGAAGGAGTGAAACAAAGAAGCCTTCCAGGCTTTTAGGATAGTAACAGTACAATTGCTCTTGGACTGCAAATACTTCAAAAATTGTATTTTCAACATGACTCGGAATTTGTTTTTTAAATCATGTGAATATTGTGTGCAGAACATGTTGCTCAGCGTTGAAAGAACTACAGGGTTGGAGCAAACCGATCTGTACTATATACTCTGAAGTGACTCTGAACAACCTAAGACTGTGTATGCTAAATCAAAAGGAATGGTATGGAACGGACTATATCACAGAAGCACAGGGCTTTGTCTGTAGTTGATGTAGAACACATTAAGCTTATTTCTAAGCATTGCCCTGAGTTGGGATGGAACACCACTGACCATCTAGAGTTAAATGAAACCTCTCATTAACCTATAGCTACTCTGTACCCAAAAGTTCAGTTACTGGCTTGCTGTGGCTAGAGCTGAGCTGTCCAAGAAGCCAAAATAGCACGGACCCAGTGGTTTCTATGACAGCTTGCTCTCTGCTGGGAAGGAAAGATGAATGTGTACAGGGTTGGGGAGAATGTTGATCGGACCTCCCTGGGAAACACCCTGCTATATTTCGAGCTGCCTGGTCACTGAGCTTAATGGTTTGAAAAGAAGACACTGTTTTGTTTGGTGGCCTGTAGTGAAGTTTGCACTCTGCCAGCGAAGAGAAAATAAATGTCTGTTGGGTGGGGAAAGAGTAGGGCCTCCTTAAGAAAATCTCGGCTGCTCACTCAGCTTATTCATTTTCAAAAGAGACATTATGGGGTCAAAAGAGAGCCCTGGCCTGAAAGTCAGGAAATTTCCTATGGGTAGGTCCATTAGCAGATGTAGGGAAAACACTAGCTTCTAGAAACCTACTGGGGACATTTATAATAACAATAATGGCATGAATGTTTTCGCGAGGCCACTTAACTCTTTAAAAGCAACTTTCCCATTTTCTACCATAAAACCATCGACTCCACAGTGTGGGAAAGAACAGTGGAAGCATCTAACAGAGTGACAGGGTAGCAGCAGAGGCCAGCCTGGGGTGCATGCAGCGACAATGTCTCATAAAGGCAGAAAGGAATAAAGGGGGAAAGGAAGGAGAGAGGGAAGACAGAAAGAGAAGAAATTAGCCAACACAGTCTCTACAGTCTCTAGTCCATGCTGCTCTTCCAGAGGACCCACGTACAATTCTAGAACCTTCCAGGTAGTTCACAACCATTTGTAATTCCAGGATTCAATGCCCTCTTCTGGCCTCATTGGGCACTGCATGGTGGCGTGGGGGGGGGGGCGGGAATGACATTTAAGACACATAAATAAATCCTAAAAATACAGACTGAGAAGGTTGCATTTATATATTTAGAAATATATATGCATATACATATACACATATAATATCAAGTAATGAAAAAGAGCCTGTAAATTTGAAAGACAGCAAGGTTATACAGGAGGGATTGGGGGGAGGAAAAGGAAAGGACAAATAAATAACATTTTTAAAAAGAAGGATTTTCTTTTTTAAAAAAAGGTTTGTTTATTTGTGCTTTGTGTACGGGTGTTTTGTCTGCATTTGTGTCTGCATACCATGTCCATTCAGTGCTTGTTGGGACCAGAGGAGCATTGGATCCCGGGGAGTGAAGTTGCAGATGCTGTGAGCCACGCTGTGGGTGCTGGGAACTGAATATGGATCCCCTGGCAGAGCAGCCAGGGCTCAGTCACTGAGCCATCTCTCTATCCCCTTTCTCTCTTTAAAGATTTCTTTTACTTTTCTTTGTATGTATGTGTGTGTCTATGTGTGATGTGCACATGTGCCCGTGGAGGTCAGAAGAGGGTGTCAGATCCCCGGGAGCTGAAGTTACAGGAACTTTAAATATGAGCCCCCTGATGTGGGTGCTGGGATTACAGATGTATGCTACCATGTTTAGCTTAAGCTGTTTTTCTTCTCTCTCTTTCTGTCTTTCCTTTTTTCTTTTCTTTTGTTTTCAAGATTTATATTTATAGAAAATTTTATGTGGATATTACTTCTTATTAAACAACTAACAAAATACATGATACCTATTGTTACTGTTTTTTGAGATGGGGGTCTCACTTTGTTCAAGCCGTATTTGAACTCTCCTCATCATCCAGGCTAGCACTGAACTCATGACCTACCTGCCTCTGTCTCTCAAGTGCCAGTATTACAGGTGTGCTCCACCATACCCATCCCTATAGTTAAGAAACATGGAAAGTCAGCTGACACTTTTGTATATGTAAAGACAAGCATTGAAGGTATCCAATAGAACTTCTTTGAGCAGTTTCCTTAAAAGTTGCTTAATTGAGCCAGGCGGTGGTGGCACATGCCTTTAGTCCCAGAACCCAGGAGGCAGAGGCAGGTGGATCTTTGAGGTCAACCTGGTCTACAAGAGCTAGTTCCAGGACAGCTAGGGCCATTACACAAGGAAACCCTGTCTTGAGAAAAGCAAAAAAAAATTTGCTTGATTGAAAGAGAATTTATGTTTAAGGGATGTGTTTTTGTTGATAGAAAAAAAACCAAACAAACAAACAAAGCATATGTCAAGCCATAATGATCCCCAAAGCTACACTTTAGAATGAACTCTTGTACACATTGAGGGCCAATTAAATGAAAATATTAAAAGTCTATTGATACATTAAAACAAAAATTGTTGTTCAATGCAATACAGAACTTCATGGTCTTTAAATTTATTCCCAGAAGAGTAAATTGACTTCAAAGAATATCTATCACCTACTTGAAGGAGGTTATTACCAATGGCAGGTATTATCACCAGACATGTCATTTGTTTCTCTTCCTGCTTTTATCAATGTAGCAAATATAATCCTGTTTTCTGGCCTTGCTTCAAGCTACTTAGTATCTTTAAAAGTAAACTTCTAAATATAAAGTTGGTTTAAGACTAAGTAAATATAACAACCAAAAATGACATTTTTCCCTCATAAAAGGAATATGATACTCAAAGTTCTTTTTTTCTTTTGTAAACTTGCTTCACATTGGTCTACTTTAAAAAAAATTTATAGGAAAGAGACTACAAAGATATATCAAAGAATGTTGAGTGGTTCTGAACAACTGAAACAGCTTTTCTTCTCAGATGACTTTTTCTTTGTATCTTAGAAACATGCTGGGTTTTACTTTTAGAAATTTTATCTTCAATCTGCTTTAGTAACTCCAGTAGCTACTTTTATTGTCAGGAGTTAAATGGAGGAATCTTGATGTTTTATAACAGGTTGCATGTCTTCTCCTTTCAAGATTCTCTTATTCATTTTATTATTTTGGGTGTGCACATGAATACATGCTGATGTGTGTGCGAGAGAGTTACTTTTCTATTGCTGCGAAGACACACCATGACCAACAAAACTTGTAGAGAAAGGTTTATTGGGCTTACAGTTTCACAAGCACCATGGTGGGGAGCAAGACAGCACACAGGCAGGCATGGAGAAGTAGTCACAAGCACAGGCAGAGAGAATGCTAATTAGGAATGGTGTGGGCTTTTGAAACTTCAAAGACCACTCTTAGTGACACACCTCCTCCAAGGCCACACCTCATAATCTTTCCTAAACAGTTCCACTAACTGGGGACAAAGCATTCAAATACATGAGCCTATGAGGGCCATTGCCATTCAAACCAGCACAGTGTGTGTGTGTGTGTGTGTGTGTGTGTGTGTGTGTGTGTGTGTGTGTGTACGTGCAGGAATGCATGTGCGCACAACACATGAAGGGATTAGGTTCTGAAGACTGAGTTCCATTCCTTCCACTGTAGGATCTGGTGTTTGAACTCGGGGTTAAGTTATCAAGCTTGCATGTCAAGCACTTTTACCAATGGAGTCATCCTGCTTCCCTGGACTACTTTTCTTTAGGGATAAAACGACTGGCAAGAAAGGAAATTACTTAGGTCTGATATGGGCAAATTGAGGAGCCAATATCTGTTTTATTTCCCTTAAAGCCTTGGCTAGAATGATAAAGAATGGAGAGGCCACGATGCTCTTTTCTGGCGACCAGAGTGTAATAAATGAGATGTGTGCTTAGCTTCAGCCTTACATCGGAGGGGATGTTCTAATAAGGATTACTCATCATGGGTTTTTGATGCAAATTAGCCACTTCCAAGAGTATGTGAATGCAAAGAAAATGAGCTGCAAAGCCTAATACGAAAGCCTAATTAAAGGACATACTTTTGTTCTGTATTTAAAAATACGAAACTGAGCTAGGCTTAATGGCATAGACATGTAATCCCAGATACTCAGGAGGGAGAGGCAGGAGGATGCAAAGTCAAGGACCATCTAGACAACACAGAGTGAATTTAAGAACAGCTTGGCCAATTTAGTGAGACTGTCTCAAGACTGTAGGTAAAAGAGGAGCTGGAGATATAGACAGGCCAGAGCAGTTGCTTAGCATGTATGTGACATTTAAAAAAAAGAAGAAGAATAAGAAGAAAAAGCAAGAAAAATACTGATGAGACATTTCTATTTTTTTTTTTAAAAAATCCAGGTTTTTAAACTGCTGTTTGATACCTAGGCTTGAAAAAGTACCCCCCCCCCTTAGTTCATAATTCTTTGAAACATAACAGAAAAATCCTGTCTGGTTGGTTTCTATTTGCTCATTCCTTCCACTTGTCTTCTCCACAAAAAGTTTTCATATTGTCAAAAGCTTCTCTTGACCCTGTCTCCCACCCCAAGACCATCTAGGAAGGGTGCTTGTCAAACAGAAATGGATTTACACTACCCCATACTATAATACTATACTCTTTATGTCTATAAGGAAGTCCCTGCCAGCCCTAATCCAATCTCCGGAGATGAGTGGGGGAGCAGCCCTAAAGCAGTGCGATTAAGAGGTGAGCAAGCAATGGAATCTGTCAGGTCGCCTTACCCAAACACCACCAAGGCAGGAGGGGCCCAACCTGTCTGGTGAGATTCTTTTAAAAATAGTGTGTACTACCAAGGCTTAGATTTACCGGGAAAAAATAGAATTCGCTAGGAAATGTTTAATTTATGATACACAGCTCTTGGGATACACTTGAGCATAGCTTTCTAAGGCTAAGCTATAGACCAACCCTCCTCCAGATTCTTTAAGCTTCTTTCTCAGGCCGTGAGAAACTTGCTCTGGAATGATACCCATTTGACTTCATGGTAATTTGAGCCATGTTAGGACATTTAGACCTCCAGTTCACGCTGCCGCCTTCGCTTTTCTTTCCATCACACGCCTGTTGTTCTTTACACATATTATATTGTGCAGATTCTAATTTTCCTCCTTAAGCCCACCTCCAAGCCTCTTCCTCACAACTTGACAATTAGACTGATGAAAATTTGAAACTGTGGTCAGGTCACACCCCCTCCCCCATGCCCTTAGCGGTGAGAAGTGTGAGAGCGCATGGCATAGGTAAAGATTTAATTTGTTTTTGAAAAATGTATTGTTTATGTGTGGGTGGGAGAAAATGCATGCAGCATGATATGCATGTGGAGGTCTGAGGAAAATTTAATGGGCTTGGTTCTGTCCTTAGTTCCAGGGAGTAAAATCAGGTCTTGCACAGCAAGCATTTTGCCCACTGAGCCATCTTGTTCCCAGATGATTTTTTTCCTGGATATCACCTACCTCCAATCTGCTCTAGAATCTCTCCCTATCCACACTTGGCTTCTGTCTCTATCTTTTTGCTCTAGTTTTACACTATCCTCTATGGTAGCCAGTGACTCTACATGCCTATTCAAATGGAAGGCAACTGAAACGAAAGCAATGGGAACGGTCAGTTTTGTGATTATTTTCGGCACGATATGAAAGCAGACTAGATATACATGAAAGGCTAACAAAAATATGACCCATATATGCAATGAAATGGTAAGCAGCCATAAAGGAAAAAAAACTATGATTTTTTTCCCCTCGGGGATCTTATGTCTTCTTTAGACCCCTGCAGGCCCCAGGCATGATATACAAACATAGACACAGGCAAATAGTTATATACATAAAAATTCAAAAAGTCATTTTGGAGAATAAAAAAAAATTGAATAAATCTTTAAAAACAAACAAACAAAACTGAGTCTCAATCTTACCATTTAAGTGACTAATTCTCACCTATATGACTGACGTTACAGAAAAAGCACCAAGAATAAATGTTTATATTATCCATGAATGGCGCCAGTGAGACACAGAAGCCTGTCTCTCACATCCAGCTAACTCTGCCCGTTGCGCCACCATGGGGGACAGTTAACTCTGAGAAGTACTCTGTCCTTTCTGTGGAAGCTGTGTGGAGTGTTGAGGCTATGGTGTGCCTCCCTGGTCAAAGGGGCTGCTCTACCGCACTCCTTTCTTGACACTAGTCTCTCAGGACGGCATGGAAATTCTTTCCCCCTTTCATTGTCTCTCCCTGTGTTTTGAGGGGACAGGGAGTGGGTAAACAGCCTCTGTGTTGCTTCTTCCTAGAGACTCCCACAATTGCTGCAGATGATAATGAAACACCAGTCACTTTCACCAGGGCAATACCATGCCATAAGCCCGAAGCAAATTAGATGTGGGTGTTATGTGAAAGAAGCTGACAGGCTAGCATTTGTTTCCATCCCAAGATGCGTGCAGAAAGTCCACAGCAACCTTCAACAACACGAGCTGCCCCGATCTAACCGAGAGGGAAAGCAGACACTGTTTTCTACCTTTGCCTCCCCACCACTTTCAGCACACAGGCAGCTGGGCTGATCAGAAGGCTAAGAACGTGGATACTTAGGAACACGTAGTTCGTTCGCCTTGGCGAAAATAAGAGAAACGCTGCCAAGGTGGAATAAGAGCCTTGATTTGAAAGACCAGCGGGCTCTGACAAATGTTCTCAAAGTATAAATTCAATATTTCAAACCCGTAAGTCACACCAAGAAGACCAGGAAAAAAACACAGGAGAAATTTACACTGGACAGATGTGGAACGTCCTGATACTCTGTGCCCTTTTCCAGCCGCAGGTCAGGGTAGTTTTTCCACAGTGATTTGTATAGTTTGCTTATAAAAGACAAACATATTTAAGAGAGCGTTCAGTTATGTACAAAATAATCAAAGTAATAAAAATAACTCCCCAAGTGAACCTTGACTGGACAATTTAGATGAAAATTATATAAAAGGCAGATTGTTTGGGCCAGTAACAAAGCTTTTTTATACTGGAAGAAACTCAGCAGATAAAGAAATGTCTTTTACAAATATAAAAGATAGCAAAAGAGAAAAGAGAAGAACCAGGCTTTGTTGTTCACGTCTGTAACCCCAGCATTTAGGAGACTATAGGCAAGGCGACCATTATGAGTTCAAGGGCAACCTGGACTACATGGGAGTTTGGTTCTGTGCTACACAGTGAGACACTGTTTCAAAACTAACTGAATAAATTATAAATAAAAATGAGGTAAAATAAAAGTAGAAAAGGAAAACCCATAAATTGATTCTTTTCAAAAGAAACTTACTGTTTCAGAAAGACTTCCTTCTCTCAGTCTTCTGCCAAACCGATTCTGTTGCTAGGAAAACATAAGCTACCAGCAACTTATGTATACACACACACATATACATACACACATATATATGCACACACATGTCATATATAAATACATAATCATAGTTGAGAGGAAGCTTGTGAGCTATGAAGCAGATGGCACATAGAGTTGGGTCATGGCCTGGGAATGAAAGGTGTTTTGACATTATAAGGCAACACAAGTATATCTGAGAGTTTCCTAGCTAAATAAATGCTCTGACCGCGCATGTCCCAGAGATGGATGAGAAGGAGACTCCCGCAGAAGAGAAAGGATGGGCCACGAGCAGTGGCAAAATGGATTTGCTTTCACAGTGGCAATCGTGTTTTTAGCTTTGTGCTTAAACACATTTTAACAGCAAAAAATAGCCCAACCCGGCTCATAATGCAACCTCAGGCTGGCCATCTGGTTTGAAGTCAAATTTAATAAACCCAAAGACATTAACTCCGCTTGTCTAGCACTACAACTAATCAAAGAAAGGCTGGTCGGACCATCAGGAGTGGGAACAAGGGGGCATAATCTGCAAACTGTTTAAGTAGAGTTTCCATGCCTGTTTAAATTTTGAGAGTGAGACAGAGAGAGACAGAGAGAGAGAGAGAGAGAGAGAGAGAGAGAGAGAGAGAGAGAGAGAGAGAGAGAGGTTGATTGATTTCATGTGCATAAAGGCCCTCACAGCTCATATTTCTCATCCACAAGGAACTGGTGTTTGTTTAATAAGCAACTGGTTCACAACTGGGCTTCAAGCTATCTGACCACATCCTGGAACACGCCGTTGAATCACACTCAGCCCCACACTGACATCTGCAGGTAATTGAAACAGGGCTTCTAGGACTGGATTCTAGACTCTGAATCCTCGCTTAGCACCCGCGTTCAGCTCATCACAGTAGGGTGCTAACCCACAAAACTTTAATAAATATCCTGGACGGCACTGAGTTCTTTTCAAAAACATCCTCAATGTTTAAGCGCTTTCATAGAACAAATTAGCGCAGCATATAGAATATGTGCTTGATTGTGTAGAAAATTCCACGGCACAGCTGTCTACACCTGGTGCAATTACAGAGACTTTTTATTTCCACTTTAGACAATTCTCCCCCCGCATCTCACATAGTCTCCAAGTGGCAGGCAGTACATTCTTGTTACCTTATGGAAAGATTTTTTTTTTAAATATTTATTTATTTATTGTGTATACAATGTTCTGTCTGTGTGTATGCCTGCAGGCCAGAAGAGGGCACCAGATCTCATTACAGATGGTTGTGAGCCACCATGTGGTTGCTGGGAATTGAACTCAGGACCTTTGGAAGAACAGGCTCTTAACCTCTGAGCCATCTCTCCAGCCCACCTTATGGAAAGATTATTCCCCAAATTTTAAACTTAAATCTGGAGTTATCCTAACTTAAACTCCCATCCATCAAAGAATTTAAACACACACACACCATTTTACTGTAATACATCTCTGCTAATCAGCATGTTTATTTATATAGTCCATCAAAACTCTAAACCACCTATAAAAATAGGAAGAAAACACATTTTTGCAGGATCAAGCTGCTCTGTCTGTCTAACGCATGTGATTCTTTTTTCTAAAATGCCTTTTGACTGGGCAAAATGACAGAGCAATGTTTATCAGGTCAGTTTATAATTGCCGTATCAGTGACAATGGGATCTGTTACCAAGAGGTCCTTTTACAACGACCATCTTAGTCTGTTATTCTAGGCTTGTAAAATCAAGTGACTCATTCAACTTCCAAGGCAAAAATCAACATGTAAAGAAGGCCTTATTCTACACATTGAAAAAAATATAAAATGCATCAAGGATTTCTAGTGGGAGAAAAACAAAACAAAACAAAAAACAATGATGATCGGGTATGGTTGTGTACACCCGTAATACCAGTAGCCTGGAGACAGAGGTAGGAGGATCATGGGCACAAGGCTATCCTGGTCTATAAAAAAAGACCTTATCTCAATAGAGCAAAACAAATAAAAAAAACCCTTTAAGGTCGGGAATGGTATTCCTGCCTTTAATGGTAGCACTCAAGCGGCACAGATGGGCAGTTCTCTGTGAGTTTGAGGCCAGCCTGATCTACAGAGTGAGTTCCAGGCCAATTGGGGTGACAAAGTGAGACCCTGTATCAAAAAATGATTTAAAAAAGAAAAGGAGGGATAGGGAAGAAAGGAAATGAAAACACACACACCACACGGATAATTGCTAGCTTAAGGGCTCATTAATAAATTCCACCAACAGGCACTCATAAATATGCAGTTGCCAATCTGGCAACGCGTTCCATTTCAAACGTCTATTGATATATTTATTTCTGGTGCCCAGAATACATTTTCTTAAAGAAATGAAGTAATAGTGGTTAGAGTTGCAAGTTAGTTAGCAAAAGTAAAGATCCTGTGTGTTCCCAGTGAGATGGTAGGAAACAGTTGCAGCAGGAAGATGAAGCCTATTTTAGCATTGGTTATTTCTCAGGGTTTGAGTTTTGCTCCGTGAGGACATCATTACAGAAAGATAAGGAAGCAGGGTGTTTCAACACACTTTATATGCTAGTGTCGGAGAAGTTCCAACTTCTCTGACTTTTGATGAGGGCGCATAGTTTATGCACACAGACACTGCTGAAGGTTTTATTTAACAAATGAAAACATAAATTTGGGAGAAAGGATAGGAGGGAGATACTGGCATGGAAAGTGAGCAAGAATTGAAAGTGGAAAGAGACTAGAGAAAATATGTATTTAGATTCTACTCCTTGCCTCCCTGTTGTTCATTCCTTTTTCTTTTTTAAAGTAGGTGGTGGGCTGTTTCTGGTGAGTATGAGGACCGAGCAGTTTTATCATTTATTCATCCAGCAAATGCTAATTGAGTATTAACCTGATGCAAAGAAGTCTTGGTCACTATCCTAACATGTCTGCTCATCCAGTATGGAAAAAGACATGAAACAAATAGTATCATTCCAAGTAAAGAGTTCAAATCTCTCCCTGGCTACATGAATTTGGAGGCCTCAAAACAATAAGAGAGAAGAAAAACAAGCAAATAAACAAAAATGACACCTGTAATCCCAGGTACTTGGGAAGTTGAGGCAGAAGGATCACCACAAAACATGTTCAAGGCCAGCATGGTCTATATAGTGAGATTTAAACCAGCTAGGATTACATAGTAAGATTCTGTATTTAAAAAAAAAAAAGAAGTGTCAAGCACCAGTCTGGGCTACAAAGCAAAATCATATTTAAAAAAAAAAAAGAAAACAAAAACAAAGAAAAATAAATCGGGGTAGGAGGAGTCAGTCAGGTAGCACAGATCAGGAGTTCAAGACCAGTCTTGGCTACATGGTTGGAGGATAATTTGGGCTACATAAGGTCCTATCTAAATCACACACGCACAATTAAAGAAGAAAAAGAAAAGAGCAAAAAAAAAAAAAAAAAAAGGTAAGTGTCATAAAAGGGGAAGCCAGGAGGTCTCAGATTGCCTGGTGGCATCACAATGAGAAATAGCTTAGACTAGCCGTCTGGAGGCTAACAGACCTGGAGGGAGGGCCTGATAATACCAGTTGGAGCCAGGACAGATCAACGGTTCTCCAACTGACTTAACTGATAAGTTAAGATCGGTTGTGTGGGCCCCTGAACAAAAGAACCATCCAGCTTCCACACAGAGTAATAAGGAAAATAAACAATTGTTATTTTGAGGGGGAAGGGGGCAATGTAAACTAGCTGTCATGATGGCCTATCCCAGTCTTTGGGAGGTTGAGACAACAGGAATTTTTTTGAATAAATAATATTTTATTGTGTATCATTTTTAAAATCCAATCTTCCACTAGACCACTTTAGAGACTTTTTATTTTTTTACTTCTTTTTTTTAACATAATATTTATATCGATTATTTGGGAATTTCACATAATGCACCTCGATCATATTCACTTCTCAGTCCTCCCAGGTCTACCCCCCTGTGTTGGCTCCCCTCAAAAGACTAAGAAGAAAAAAAATATACCAGTTCCAATTTGTGATGCCTATATACTCACTGGAGCATGGTCAAACTGCCAGTGGCCAGCCCCTTAAAGATAACTGAGTCCTTCCCCACCCCCACCCCTGCCAGAAGCCAAGAAGGGTTGGGCCTGGTTAGTACTTGCTCGAGAGACAACAGGATCTTTTACTGCCCAGCCTGAGCTGCAGAGCAGGCCAGATGGGGCTACGGGGTGAGATTCTTTTTCGAAAACAATGTCCCCCACCATGCAAAGATAAATATGCAACCCATTGTGCAAAATTTGGGGGGAGAAAAAGAATATGTGGATATAGTTTTTGGTACATGCAAACTTTCTCTATAAGCATGCATGGAAACAGAATGATTGCTTCTGGGGGAAAAGGTGCTATGGTAGATGTGGGAGGTGGCAGGGAATTCATTTAGAATTTTGAAGCATCTGAATTTATATCCAATGAATGAATGATATCTATTCTTTTAAATCAGGTATTTCTAGAACCTTTGAATAATTTCTGGGGAAAATAGGAGCTCATAAACTGGTATGATCTTTGTAGGTTGGAGGCATGATTTAAGCAGTGCCTATAAAATATTGAAATACATATGCAATCCACCAGCTATCCCCTCGGAGAATCTGCAGACGCTGTTGCCATTGGTTTCTTCTGAGGAAAGATATATTATACCCTTTGGCCAGTTTGATTTTAATTTTAAAATTTAAATATGTTTTATGAATTCTTTGAGAATTTCATACATGCAAACAATGTATTTTGATAATATTCACTTCCAATCTTCCCCTTAAACTCCTTTCAAATCTACCTTTCCACACTATGCACATCAACGTAGCACCCTCTTTCCCCCCCTTTTTTTAGCACCCACTACTAGGTCCAGTTTGTGCTGCCCATATATCTCTGAGTGCCTCGTGTCCACTGGAGTGCAGTCGACCTAGCAGGGGCCACACCCTTAAAGAAAACTGAGTCTCCCTCCCCCAGAAGCCATCAGTCATCAATAGTGCTTCGGCAAGAAGTGGGGGCTGGAAATTTACTGGTTTATTGTGCAAGTCGCGTGCAGCCAAGCCCAGGAATTTTTACATATGCCCTGAGCTTGTGTCACCTTTCCAAAGGGAAAATGGGGGCTAATGCCCGCCCGCCCGCTTTTTGACCTAGCAATTTAGGACTCCTAAGAATCTCTCCCAGACATGTCAGCGCACACCTGTAATCTCAGCTACTTGGCAAGCTGAGGCAGGAGAATAAGAAGCTGAGGTTCAGCCTCTGAGACACAGTGAAAATCCATGCTCCCCCAAACGTTTCTTACAGAAATACAGAAAGAAACAAAGACAAAGATATAAGGTCCTTTAGTTATATACACTAATACATTATAAAAAAAATTTAGCGGGGTAAGTGAGATGGCTCAGTGGGTAAGGACATTTGTCACCACGCCTGATGAGCTGAGACAATCCCCAAGCCCACGTGGTGTAAGGAGAGAACTGACTGCCTCAGGTTGGCCTTTGACCTCCACAGACATACTGTGGCATTCTCAACCATGTGCATCCACATGAGAAATAGGAAATAAATAAATGTAAAGAGAATGAAAAATCTAGACGACTATCAATTCTGAATTAATTAAAAATGTGAAAAATGAACACAGTCTAGCGCCTTGCTCAACATAAAACACATTGTTGTTTTGAGACAAGGGTCTCCCTGTGCAGCCCTGACTGCTGAGGAACTCACTCTGTAAACTAGACAAGCCCAGAACTCACAAATATCCACCTACCTCTGCCTCCCCGGGGCTAAAGGTGTGTGCCCCCACACCAGGCTAACAGAATATTCTTGAACTCTCAACGAACACCACTTCTAGTTCTTCTTTCTCTAGGAATCATCACAACTGAATAAATCCTTCTGCCTCTGCTTTCCACGTGCTAGGATTACAAGTACATGTCACCATACACGGCAGAAATCCTAGACTTCTTGACCCTTTACCTGCAAACACAGTCCCCTCTCTTTCCAGAACTCCCCAGGTCCCAAAGGGAGAAGAGCCTAGAAGACAGATTCACCCCACTTAGATTTCAGTGTAGTCACCCTAGTCATCAGAGGAGTTCGTCTGAAAATTTGGGGGCTCAAAGCACCAGGCCTCAGGAAGTAAATAAAACTATTGCTATATATATGTAAATATATATACACATACATATACAGAAAACACACATGTTTTATACATATAACACAACTACAAATGTTGTTATACTTCATATAACAACAAAGCTATAATGCTTCACGATATACTTTTTATATGTATGTGACACTTCAAAAAGAATTTAAGGTAGGCATGGTGGCTCAGCCCTATAATCTCAGTAGGTAGGAAGATGAAGCAGGAGGATTTTCAGTGTAATGCCAGCTTGGGCTACACAGCAAGTTTGTGACTAGCCTAGGCTATGTACCAAGACTCTGTCTTCAAAACATCAAAAAGTGTTTTGATATGTGCATGAGGAACCACCTCAAAAGTGCTTATGTATGTACAGAACAAGGAATGTATTTACATAAACCAACCTATCATACTATTTGTAAAAAGAATGTGGGGGGAGGGAAGCTTCTCTTCAACAATTTTACGATTTGAACTTTTTATCCGAGGTCCCCCCCATTTAAAAATGAATTAAAATGAATATGGAATAAAAGAATGGTTTGAGACAGAGTCTTGCTATATGGACCAGGCTAACCTCAAACTCCCCATCCTCCTGCCTCAGCTTTCCACGTGCTAGGATTACAAGTACAGGCTACCACTCATGGCTGAAATCCTAGACTTCTTGACCCTTCATCTGCAAACACAGTCCCCTCTCTTTCCAGAACTCCCTAGGCCCCAAAGGGAGAAGAGCCCAGAAGACAGATTCACCCCTCTTAGATTTCAGCGTAGTCACCCTAGTCATCAGAGGAGTTTGCCTGAAAATTTGGGGGCCCAAAGCACCAGGCCTCAGGAACTTGACCAGAATTTTCTTTCTCTGCGGAATGCATTCTGACCTTAGCTCTCCTTTAATCAGAGAGATAAGCAAGCAAAGCCTAAGCCTCCTGCAAGTTCCCTCTTGTCCTTGAAGACAAGATGGGTTTGTTTTCCAAGAAGTTAAAGGTGAGGCAACCAGTCCTTTCCTACCACACTTTGCAGAGGAAAGAGCAGAATCCCCCAAAGGAAATCCAAAAAATACCCCCCAAAAGAGCATTCCACACAGGTTAAACAGCTCCTCACATTTCTACATGCCAGCATGACCCATTGGGTTCCTGTATCAAAGTTTTTATGTCTATTTATCCCTATGATTTGGACCATATCTGAATATCGCTTAGAACCATTGCATCCCTAACACGTTTCTCTAGATCAGCTTTTTCTTTGCTGTTAATTTTTAAAACACAGGTCTTTAGAAATCTTATTTTCTACATTTATTCCAATGGAAAACCGTATCATTCACGTAAATGGAAAATCAGTATCACGTACCAGAGAGAGAAAGAGAATATTAATAAATATTACCTAAGATGGAACTCCTTGACAAAGACTCCTCGTGTAAGTCCTCCTCAGAGATGTCTGGAAGGCGGGCCACCAATGCTCCTCCTAGGGTTTATAATGTCTGGGAAATACTTTCCTGGAGATTCTGTGTCAGCTTCTCCTATAGGTTACCATTCCCCTGTGATTTTCCTTTAGCCCCGCCTATCAGTGAGAGCGACATTCCTTCAGCTCCCTCTATAGGTTAGAGTGTGGGAGTGTCAGCCAGCACGATTTTATTGAGTGACTATTCTTTTTCAGCTACAGCATTAACTGCTTAGGACACAGGATAAAAGGGGGGGGACAAATTGGAATCAATCACAGATCGAGAAAGGTGAGAAGGGTGGGATTAGAAGACGTCGGACCAACTAGCCACACAGGGTCCATGTCCCGGGGGCATCTATTTAAACTGTGACCAAAAGCACAGCGGCAGAAATGTCTTAGGGACTTCCAAATGATCAGATACAGTGGGAAGTTATCAGGCCTCTTGTTAATTGACCTTGTGAGTCACTCCCTCCTCTGCTTCACAGAAGCAGTCGGCTGCAGATTTTTCTCCGACCTCCCTGCCACCTTCTCTTTTCTTTAACCAGACGCCTAAATGTTGATGATTGGCAGGATCCCTCCTGCCCCCCCCCCTTCTCCTTATGACCTTCCCTGCTGAGGTCTGCACACACAGCTTCCACTTACATCGTAAGTTACACTCCCAGATCCTAAACACACAAAGCCAGTCCCTCTCCAGCCTCCTTAAGCATTATAGCATTATTACATCTTTGTAATGGAGCTTTGTTCAGCCTGTGTTTAGCTCCATCTACCTGATTCAGCCTCAAACCACTAGGATACATCAATTAGGGGAGCAGGAGATGGAAGATTCAGCTCCAGCCTTCTGTGCACCTTCTGAGATGCCTTCTGGAACCATGGTGTTTGCATTTTATGGGTCAACTCACCTAATTACCCCCCCCCCCTTTTTAAGATAAGATCTACTTTAGGCCTGGTGGCACAAACCTGTAATCCCAGCATTTGGGAGGCTGAGAAAGGAGGATATCTATTCTAAACCAGCCTAAGCTCCATGGCCAGAAAGAAATCTTTCTCAAAAGAAACTAACAAACCACAGGAAAAAAAAAAATGAGTTGTAAACAATCAGACATAAAAGAAACTTGTAGGTGTATGAGTTAATCACCAGAATTTAAAATAAGTTTTTGCTTTGTGTTGTTTCAGACCCCCTTCTTTTTTCTTCCTTCTGTAGGAACAGCAATGTAGGGAGCCACAAAGGGTTAGTCCTAGGAGAGCGTTCTTCCTGAAGAAGTCCAAGTGGTGGCTGGCAAGGTTGGAAACCGGCTACATATAGCAGAAAGGAGTAAACGATTTGGGGGGATAAAAGAATCAGGGGTCTAACTGCCAGGAAATAGAGTTCCAAATGTTTAGTGAGGGCCCTGGAATGACTCATGATGGTGAACTGAAATCAGGGGTACTAGTATGAACTTACGGTTTTTCTTTAATTGAGACAAGGTCTAAATAGCCTAGACTGGCCTGGAACTCAAAAATACTCCTGCCTTAGTCTCTTGAATGCTGCTATTTCAAGTGTGCACGACAGAACGCATGATTTCGATTAGACAGATAGACACGTCTGCACATGTCTGTTTATGTGGCATACATATGCATGTATTCTCTGTGTCCTAAGGCCTCTGAACAATTATGTCCTGGTGGCAACAATGATACCTGGTGCCTTTACTTAGATTTTACCATCCTTCTCTAACTGAATCAGAGCTGCTTGGAGAAATGGCTGATCCCCTAGGACAAGGAAAGTATGAATCTGGGATATCTTGTAACCAAGAGTTAAAAACAAAACTCCAAACCAGCATAGGGCAAAAGGACATAGCAGGGGCAGGAGAGATGACTGAGCAGTAAGAGTACTTACTGTTCTTCTAAAGGACCCAAGTTTTGTTGCCAGCCTGTAACTCCAGTTCCAGGGGATTCAGTGTTTTTCTCTGGCCTCTGCAGGCACCCACACACATTTGGTGTATATACACACATCCATGTAAAGATATCTTTTTTTTATTTAAGAAACACAGGAACTTATTCTTGCATGGCTCAGAAATTATACATACGTGCACACACGCACACGCAAAGGTTGAGGAGGCATCATTTAGAAAGAGCGGTAAAACAAGTGTGGTTCAGTGTTAAAATGTTAAAAACCGGGAACTGAGATGAATAGCTCTGGGTGTTCTTACAGTTTCTCTGGACTTCAAAAACAATTACAAAAATGTAAAGTCTTTTAAAAGTAAGTAGTCCATTTTTTAAAAAAATATTGAAAGTAAAAAAAAGTGTTTATAATGTGAGTCATGAACTAAAGTCTTAATTTTATACAAGTTTATAAATAGATTTTTTAAAAAAATCAACTGAAAGCAAACAAGAAATCTGTGACTATGGTAAAAGGCATCTAAACAGTTAAACACAACAAAATACCCCTGAAGAGCTGACAGATCATGTGGACAGATTGCTTCTCTGCTGGGCCAGCCAGAGTGAACTTGAACATAGCTATCTGTTAGTTCTCCTCTCTGCAGAACAGCCCTTTCCTCAGAACCTGACCTACTCTTGGAAACAGAAAAAGCTCCTGGGGTATGACGACGGAAAATAATTATCAACAGGAATAAGAGAGGCAGACTTGCAAACTACTGTCTTTTTATACATGTATTATGCTTTATTAAATTCACATTCTTAAGATATACACTGGGTAAACATTTCACAAAACTTTCTATTATTCCAAAAGCAGGTATCATAAAACAGTGATTTATAAGTCAGTCAAGCAAAACCAGTATCTAGAGGATTTTATTATGGTTTCATTTCTTGTACTAGTTTTCAAATAGAAGCTTAAAATATATGATATAATATGAGAATAGGAAGAAAGAATTTTACTTTATAACAATAACTACACTGCAAATATTAGACTTTATATAAAAATAAAGGGGTACTGTCAACAAAGTTTCTCTGCGAATGGCCTATCTAGTATTTCAAAACAATCCCTGCACAAACTTAGCTTTCTGGTTCGTTTAAACATAGAGGACAACAATAACAAAAGATTAGTTTACAAAGGAAAAGACAAAAATGTGGCAAAGGAATTTGTAGAGAGAAGCGGGGATTGACGGGTGGGAGTGAGATGAGAGAGGGTGGGGGAGGGAGAGCAATAAGAATGAAGTACATACATGTATGAAATTGACAGAGAAAATTGAAAACATTGAATTAAATTCATTAATAAAAGAGTTGGCTTAAAACAGGAAAGTGAAGCCCCTGCCTCTTTGATCTCATCAAACCACTGGGACAATTTCAGTTCTCTGCTCCAGCTTTACCTCACCACTGAATTTTTAACATGTTTAAATATTATCCCATTTCAAAGGTTATTTCTTAACAGTCCTAAATTTGTACCCTAAATTTGAACTCAAAAGTTCCCCTTTAAGGAAGTAAAGAAGAAGTATAGAAGAGGGAACATGACAAATGTCCTGAAAGACAAAGCCATCTCTTATCATTATGAAGGCAAAAGCCTTTGAATATGGTTCATTACCAGAGTGGATATACCAAGTGCCATCAAAGAAACGTTTCTTTAAAATGGCACACAAGGGGCGATTCTTAGAACAGCACATTTATGTTAGGTCTGAAGGATTATGAGCTTTTTACGGGCTAAAGCAACATGGGAAGGAAAGCTGTTAACAGCCGTTATGGCAGTGATTAGAATGTAAACTGAAGAACAGACCTGATTCTCTAATGGACCGCTGCAAGCTGAGTGATGTTCTCTAACGATCAGAAGAGAGGTTTTGCATCAAGCACACTAATTTCTGGTCTGGGAATTCCTTCAAACCACCTCTAAGGATTTTAGATTTCAAAAGACTTAAGTGTAATCATTTTCTGTTTGCTTCTTCCATTCACTTAGAAATAGAATACCACAATTCTAGCAGGTAAATGCGGATATCAAACACTGTCACCCACCATGTTGAACATGAAAAGAAATCTAACAGTACGGATACTGTACGTAGTGTAATAAATATTAAATAATGTCACAATAGATCACACTTGGATTTCTTAAATATTTTAGTTGGAGTTTTCTCTTGTAAAAATGACAGAGCATACGTTACGTCACACTGCATATATACTGCTTAGAGCTCAAAAAGCTTGTGGAAGCTGAGGGCACGGGAGCATTGACCCTCTCAGTACCTCAAAGCTTCCTTACAGATATTAAACTGCTCGCTATAGGAAACAAGAACAAGAACTGGGCTCTGACTCAAGCACAACACGATAACCAAAGAACCCACCAGTCACGTGACAAAACAAACTCAGTGACGAAAGGGAAACGGCAAAGACAAACGGAAGATAGCACAGACATAGAGAAAGCTTCCACTTGCCACAAGACCTTATGATACACGTCCCTACAGCATGGCAATGTACTCCAAGGCACCCAAGGCCTCGCCATACTACCCAAGACACTGACAGCTTCCTGGACGCTTACTTTTGTACAGTGGTTTGTGTAAATAACTACTCGTTCATTTGTAGATGCTCCACACATCTGGTCAAGGCAGGAATTTCTTCTCCTTGATAACACCACCTAGAAATATCAACAATATTTTATATATTCCTCAGGGATTCACATAGCAACTGTGGTGGCCACGTCCTAAGAAGCTGAGGTGACTGCTGCAGGCCCCCTTAAGCCCATGTCAGTCTCCACTCTAAGATCAGTCTTCACTGCACACATCCCAACAGCAAAGCAATGAGGGGAGTGATGGAAGCAACTATGGGTTTTCTCCCCTCTGTGAGAAATGGCAAATCAGCAGCTCAGACAGAAAAGGAAAACAAAATAATGTACTTAAAGCTGATGCAGAGAAATGAAAATTTGACATAATCCAAAGCAATTTAAATATTGCTATGAAATAAAGAGATGGGAAAGTATGTAGTCAACAGTAATTTTTATAAATCTCTCAAGCAAGAGAATTTCTGATCACCTCTGTTATGTTACTGCTAGGGAAAGGAACAATCACGGAAGATACACATCAGTGCCCCCTTAAATGCTTGAAAGTAGGTGCTCTTTGAGGCACTGAGAAGAAATTCTCCGAGCAATCAAAACTGTATTGCGATTTAGTCATCAAACGCAAAATGAGATCAGCCAAAACAGATGTTAGTAGGGTGACTATGCTTGCCAAATTGAACTTTTGAAGACAGAGATGCCCAGAAGTGGGCGCATTGGAATGGCTGCAATCTGCCGAACTTTAATCCCCACTGCGGATCAAAGTTCTCTGCATTCCTCACTGAATGTTTTATGTGGGAAATAGTTAAAACACTGAATCAGAAATGGTTAAGTCACTTGGGTGAGAGATCATCCATCAAGATGAACGAAGAGCATGAATTGGAGCATGCTACTGGAGACTCTGCGGGAGCGCTGCCTGTAGCCAGTGAGTCTGAGGACAAGCCACTGCTGATACTACTGCCATCCAAAATATCTGAACTGAGGACAAAGCAAAAAGAATTGTAAGCGAATGCATGTGTCAGGGTCAACATAACATGCAATGATATGACTTCAAGGACACACACATCAGTACAGCATTGGTAAATAATAAGAAGCATAAAGGCCACAGCAATGAAATGCATAATGTACTATGTTGAGGGACCTGTGAAATTTATAAAACGATGGAAAACCGGAGGAATACTCGCAATGTTCTATATAATTTGATCATCCCCCTGGAGGCACCTGACTATGTAGCATATGATAAGTGTTCCTCTTGACATGCCATGGTTATTGTGAAAGGGGGTTCCTGATCTCCTGCCTAAAATATTGCTGTTATATTTATCTTCTTACTTTTCCAGAGCCTTAGAGGAAGGAAAACCGGTTTACTAAGGTACCTATTCGCAAACTAGCTTAAGTGTGTCTACAGACATCCTACTTCTACTCTTGAGGAAAGTCTTCCAACTGTCCTAAAACTGACCGCTTGGTTTGCCCACTCCCAAAGAGGCTTCAATGCAAATATTTTAAAAATGATTTTTTTCTAATTACATGTCTTTCCTATTCTTCTCATTTTATGAATTCTTTATACTGTTTCCTTTCAGACCCAAAGGTCTCCCTGCTATCCGTAAAAGACTCCTTCCACCCTTCAGTGACTCTCCAGTTAAGTTTCTAAAACTCTCTCTCCTCATGGTCCCCGTCACGTCTCTTTAATCCAAACAACTGGCCTGTTTTCATCCTGCCACTAAAACTGATTTGGACACCAAACGTCTCCATAAGCCAGTACAGGAAGATGCTTCCCACCCAGCCCAGATGCTCAGTGTTCCCAGAAATGAATTTGGCCCGCCTGAGCCTGGCTTCTTAGTACTTTTCGTGGAGCCGAGAACATCATGCCACCTTTCTTGCTTCAGTTCCCAGGGGTCATGGATCTACGCTCTCTATTTGCCTTGAACTTACTCATTCACTTATTCTAATATTTACCAAGTGCCTGCCAAGTGTAGAAAGTATGTAGCTACTTGAAGGACAGACAAGGTCCCGAGCCTCACTGAATATACAGGATAGTGGAGGAGACAGGGACTGAAATGATCAGGCTCATAAAAAATAATTACACTCGGCGATGTGAGTAACAAAGGGAAGGAAGGGGGCTGTGAGAGTCTGACACATGGGCAACCTGATCTAACCTGGAGGAAGTGTGAAAGGATTCTCAGAGGTGAGGTTTGGGTTTTGATGGGAAGGATGAATAGACATTAATTTGGGAAGGTGTAGGAAGAAGCAAGGACCCTTCTGGGAATTAAAAGCAGACAAGTGCGGAGACAGTATAGAGTCAACGAACACGGTGAGAGCCAAGCTGGAATAGTCCAGCAGTACAAGTTTACACAGATATTTTTTATTTTGTGAAAGGGAAGAAAAACATAATTAGAGAAGGAATTATGACTCAAGGAAATATGGGTTCTAGTCTGTCACTAGCGTCTTTGGAAAACCCTGTTTTGTTCTAAAATAGGCAATTGAAACACTGTCTTTAATATTATTCCTGTAAGTTTCCAAGATGATATATTTCCATTGTAAAGAAGTGTTTAGTTTATTTGTAAATCTCAGGCCTATACTATTCCCATGAAGGGCAACTTTTTCTCTTCTGCCTTTTTAGGTCTATTGTTTAAAATGTCATTTAGGGATGGGACCCAGGGCCTCACACATTGGCTGGGCAAACACGTTACCACTGGAGCTACACCACAGTCCCCTCTGTCGTCTTTCTATTGCCTGAAGGTTGCTTTTAGGTGGAGACAGATTACAAATAGGCTTTGGAAAGTAAAAATAAAAAATGGAAACAGTATATTCCACATTGCTCCTACACTATGTACACCGCTGTCAAATGCATCATTAATAATACCACTTTTAAGGAAGAAGTCTGGAAAACTTAGTTGGCTCTGATATTTGTTCAACCACATGGCAAAATGGTCCAAAAATATGAATTATTCAACAACTGAAAAAAAGTTACACAGATAATCCAAGACATTGGAAAATCAAAAGGACCTTTCTATTTGCCTTTGGAACATATGTGAATTTTCCTCTGTAGCATTTTGCCTAGACTAATATTAAAATGAATTGACTTTCCTAAAGCACATATTGGCTGGGCAGCACAAGGGCATGCTCTATGCCGTTTGGCATGAAGAAAGAGACTTAGATTAACATTTGGCCACCATGCAGATAATCTGAAGATAAATAAAGAATTCTTTATTGCAAGCACCAGAATGACAGTGAGCTCAGGAGTAGAAGAGTTCATCTGTAACAAGACCTGTTTGCTTAGGTGACACTGGTATTTATTCCAAAATACAAAATAAGACTGTGTAGTACAATGTTTTTCTAATTTGTTGATTACTTAAGAGAAAAAGATGACAGAGACATTACCAATTAGAAAAAATTGAACATTTCAAAATATCTTCTTTACTATTACACATAAAAGTCTCTAATTTTTCTCACTGTTGGAAAAATGGCACAGCTACATTTTGTCTCCACCCCAATTTAGCTTCACAACTTAGTAAAGCTTAACTTAGTTCATTGCCACTGAACTAAGACCTGGTTTCTGTTCTAGTTAATCTGGTCACATGGTCATGGAAGCAGAAGCCACAGGTCATATCGGCCAATCATTAGACCCATGTAGAACAGGACTTGTGTAACTGTGCAAGCCACAGAGATCACTGTGTGAAAGTAACTCTTGTGGGTCACCATCTCATCTTACACCAGCGCTTCTAAAAGCAACAGAGTACAGTCCAATTTGAGTTTCTTATTTTCTCATATAATATCTAATGAGAGTGCCAATGATAACGAGTCTTACTTCTACTAGTGGCCAAAAGCCAGACAATGATAGGAAAGTAAAGAAAATTCAGACTAGACACAGGACCATCTGAATTGAAAGTGAACTGATTCATACTATTATATACATACATATATACATACATATACATACATATATATATATATATATATATATTTAAAAAGCTAGGAGTACTGGCAATATGGCTCAGTGGGTAAGGGCACTTGCTGCCAAGCCTGATGACCTGAGTTCAAAGAACAGACCTAACTCCTGAAAGTTGTCCTCTGATCTCCCCGTGTGTATGGGCTTACACAACAAACAAATAAAAAATTGTAGAAAAATCATCTAGGCATGGTGACACACAGGAGCGTCCAGCATTTCCGAGGCAGAAGTAGGAGCATCAGAAGTTCAAGGTCATCGTTGGCTACATAGTGAGTTTAAGGCTCGCTTTGGATACAGAGTAGAATTTTGTCTCAAAAAGCAAATCAAAAACATTAAAAATAATGATAGCTAAAGTGTAGACCCAGAACTCACGAGACAGGGGGATCTGAAGTTCAAGACTAGGCTGAGATACATACTGAATTTTAGGCCAGTCTAGACCATATAATGAGAAGACTCAAACGATAAATCTAACTCCAAATATTAAAATTAAGCATCATATCAAACAATGATGCACTGGGCAAGAAAACTTGAGAATTTTTCCCTTTTACAGGCAAAGCAGGGTAGCACTTAATCTTCACCACAGGGCTAGGGTCCCTAAAAATACTTTTGTTTGCTTTCAAGTGCTGTAGACACATACACTCTTATTCCCAGCTGGATGAGGAACAGAATGGGAGCTCTTAATATGAAAAACAAAAACAAAAAAACAGCTGAAGTGCCAAATAGGGCTTACTTCTGAATTATGCTCAAACTCTCGATGTTCACAAATACTAGATGTAAAATGATGTAATTCCAGCTTTGTAGTGGCAATGTTCCCCACATTCTGTTGACAGGGATTTCAGGAATTTTTTAGGGAAAAAAGGAAATAAACAGTATGCCCAAATGGATACAAACCCTAAATGGGTTCACATTCAATGTCCTAATTTAATTTATACTTCAAAGATGTCAGATTTTAAAGATTATTAACTAGCACATAAACTTTAAAGACTACGAAATGTATTTTTTCCTTCTCTTTGTGGGATGGGATAGGAAATAAAGTTTAAAAAGATGGGCTCATATCTGCTAGTTATCAGATCTTTGAGCCATTCTCTAACTGACAGCAAAAGAAGTTTCCTTGTTTTTGTTATTAAGTGGTCTGCCATCTTTAGCAACAGAAACCAGGACACAGGTGGTTCCTATCTCTGGCCCCATTTCTAAGAATATGGATATATGATGTTGACCAATGGAACTGCATTAAGAGGCAGAAGTTTCTGTAAAAGCAGAATCCAGATTCATTATTCAGAGTAACTCACAAAATTTCTTCCCTGTAGACCTAAGTGTCAGCATCTTTAGTATATATGGTGTCTTGCAGATCTTAACACAAATTTAAGCTTTAAGATCCTTTGAGATGTCACCAATTCATCTAAAAACATTACTTGAAAGTTAATTAACTATCTTTTGAAAGGCTGTGTGTGTAGTACACACATGTGTGTGCATATGAATATTCATGTCTGTCACTGCTCACATAGAGACCAGAGGAGGCCAGAGGAGGATGCTGGGTCTCTCTAGGCCTGCTCTCTTGAGACAAGAGCTCTCACTGAACCTGGGGCTCCCAGCTCTCTTAGCGAGGCCAGCTAATCAGTAAGCTCCAGTGTTGCATCTATTTCTCTCCTCAGTCCCTAGCACTGAAGTTATAGGTGTGTATGGTCTTGCCTGGCGTTTACATAGGTGCTGCAGATCCAAACTTGGGTCCTCATCTTTGCAGTCAGTGTTCCAACCCACTGAGCCATTGTCCCAGTTGTTGGTTTGTTTTGTTGCGGGGAAGGGGTCTCACTGTGTAGCTCAGGCAGACCCATTCAACTCAGTATTCATTCAGTTTAGGTTTCATTTAGCATTAATGTCCATGTCTCTAGGAGCCTCCCAGCTCCTACAGGTACACCCATGGTTTGTAACAACAGCTCCAGTTCCACTACAGCACTGCCATCGCCAGCTAAGGCTGTGCTGATAAAAGACGAGTGCCCAGGCAAGGAATGGGAACCACAAACAAATACTGTGTCTTTTCCTTTCCTGTTCTGTTTTGTTTCTGTTTGGATTTTGGTCTTGCTATGGATAAAATCCAGGTGGCAAGCATGCTAGAGAAGTGTTTGGACACTGGGCTATACCTCCTTCTGGTTTTCTTTTGCTTGATACAGCCTTACTAAATACTTCAGACTAACCTGTTGCACTACAGCCTAGGCTGGCCTCCAACACTGCAATCTGTCTCAGCCTTCATTGTGCTAGGATTACAGGAATGTGCTACCATGACCTGCTCCCTATCTTTGCTTTCTAATCTGCATGAACTTCTTTTCCTATTTTGTGGTAATGTAAAAAAAGACATAAAATATAAATATATATAAGTCTCACCATGCATTTTTTGCCATGCTGAAGGCAGAACAGAGCCTTGTACAGGCTAAACATGCTCTCTACCACTGAGCTACACACCCAGCTCCTCATTCTCCTTGTGAATGTTTTCCTCATTGGATCACTTGATAAATAACTGGGCAAACAATCTATTTATAGTCATGTGCCTATACTCACACTTTACCATAAAAGCCACGTGCTTTTGTGCACCAGGTATATAGTTTCACCCACTAGTCCCCTTGACAAGCTCCAGGAATTGCTCTTTGCAATCTCTACATATCTGGAAGGACACACTGTACTAAAATTAGCAATTGAACTACCAAGGCCACAGAGAGACAGTGGAAGATACAAATAGGAAAACTCTAAAAGGTATTCCAACAGTACCAGTCAGCAAGCCTCATGAATGACAATAACTTAGGACTTGCTCACCTAGAAGTACAAGTTAGCTTAAACAAAATGATGCACATGCAACTTGGGAAAAAGAAATTGTCACCCTTACAGCACCGAGTGGCTTTTATATTTCTTCCATTTAGAGGGTTCCATTCTATTTTTAAAGTGAATGCCCTTGTGAGGTTTTTAAAAAAGGACTCTCAGCTATAAAACCGAGGAATCAAAAAGTTCTCAAAGGTGTTACACAACTGTATATAAAATATGGGTACTTGGCAAGTTGACTGGAATATCCTGAAAGATTTCAAAATATTACCTAGGAACTGCTACTATGCCTTCCTCCCAGATGTCTGTCGGCATCCAATTGCTCAATTTTAAGAACAGGAAAAGAAGTCAATTCTCTCATCAAACACTGAAAACCCTTATGTTTCAGACCTAAATTAGAATGAGAATCATGTGACCTGGACCATAAGAATTAGTAACTGATGTTTCAGGCCTAAACTAGAATGAGAATCATGTGACCTGGACCATAAGAATTAGTAACTGTTACTATAAAACTGCACATTTAAGCTGGATTTGATGGTACATGTCCATGGTCCCAGTACTCAGGAGGCTAAAGCAGGAGGGGTGTAAGTTCTGGATTACACAGTGAGCTTGAGGTAAGCCTGGACTACACAGTAAGACTATGTTTCAAAATGCAACGAGAAACTGCAATCTTAATTAGCACTGTGATTGACAACTATACATTTTCTAAAAAGATCTTATCATAATAGATCACATTACTTAGCAAATACCACAAGTATAATGTTTTGAATATGAAATGTCCTCTCCCAGCTCATGTGCTGAATGCCTGCTTGCCTGGGTAGTGGCACTATTTTGGGTAGTGGCAGAAACTTTAGGAGCAAGGAAGCTACTGGGAGCATGAACATGAAAGTCATACATTTTCCCTAGTCTCTTCTTTCCTTTCTGCTTCCTGGCTTCCCCGGGGGCAGTAGCCCTACCAGATATTCCTATTGTCACGATGACCGGCATCACCACAGGCCCAGAATCAAGAGAGCCTGAGAACCTCAGACTGGAACTTCTGAAACCATGAGCTGAAATAAATCCTTTCCCCCTTGCTCATGCCAGGGATTTTGTCATAGTGAACAAAAGTTTGACTGACACACATGGTTACGACAACGCAGCCATCTCTGAGAAGTCAAAAGCATGGAACATGAAATGCAAGCAGAGCAGGAGTAATCAATATGCATTTTCTCCACGGCAACCCAGAGGCTTTCTCACACCAGTCAGTTGATGGCACGACACCACACTGTCCTTGAGAAAGTCTGACCTAGCAAGCTAAGAACAAAATAAAGGTGCAAAAAGGATACACATACTTCCAAAGAAGTACTTGGACTTTCAGAGGACCTGGTCATTCAAAACCATCTACACCTCTGTGGAGACTTGCCTGTGTGAGTGTGAATTACATTTTATATTATCTCAATATTCTTTCAATGTGCTTCTTTTGTAACGTGAATTATACCCTAATAGTTTTTTCATTTCATTTTTACCATGAACTGAGATCAGACAATTGCGAAGCATCTGTAGGCAGCATGCTGGTAGAGCCTTGGAAGAGTCTCTTAGGCTGGCTTTCTGTCTCCATCTCTCCTACAACACAAGAAACATAGCTACCATAAAACAATTCTACAAACACAGGACCACTGCTAAAATGAGGGGGATATTTGCATAGCCAAAGCTCAGAATACTTCAAGCTATTACATAAAAGTTCCCGCATGTGCCAGGAGTTTAGAGTTCCAGAGACAAAGGCAGGAAGAACAAGAGTTTAAACCTGGGCTACATAGCTACTTCCAGGTTAGCTTACACTACATAAGACCTTCTCTCCAAACACCTCCCCCTTAAAACAATGACTTTCTCATATACTTTAACATAAAACAAATATGTTTTTTATAACTGACCAAAAAAAGCTTTCATTTTTCATGCATTATGTATAGCATGTTATCTCTCTCTCTCTCTCTCTCTCTCTCTCTCTCTCTCTCTCTCTCTCTCTCTCTCTCTCTCTCTCTCTCTCTCTCCAATAAAAAGAAACATTGATTTTATCAGACAAAGTAGGTATTCCCAAACAGTTAAAGCTCACGGTGACTATTCTTTGGCTTGCAAAAAGTACTTATTTTATATCTTTCAATAACTTAACACATCCTTGAGACAGCAACAAGATGTATTTTCTGATAGTGTAGAAATAGAAGGTGGAATTAGATGCTATACTAAATATAAAAATATAGTTGAAAGTACACCTGAAAGCAGTAACAGTAACCCAGTTCACAAACTTGGAACTGTACTGGTTTGCTCAACTCTATAGATTTTCACTGAACTTGTAATCATAAACATGGCACCAATGGGAATCCCGCTTCACATTTTACCACTAACTAGTAAGGGTTGTTTGCTTCTTCTCCTGACCCAAACTCTGTTTTTATTTCAATTGTGCATATTACTTGGATTTGATGGTCTTTATCTGAGCTTGAAAACAGAATGGAAAAGACAATTTAAGATAAATGTGGTGAGCATGTAATCCCAGCCTTTGTGAGGTAGAGAGCAACTGGGCTGCCCAGAATGCCACACCGGCCTGTACTACAGAGTGAAACCCTGTCTCAAACACGCAAGGAAACTAGCACAAAGAAACCTACTGAATTCAGGAGTTTAGCTATACCTCAGTAGGACCATGGAACTGAACTGAAAACTGTATGAACTACTTATGACAGAAAAAGAGAAAATGAGAATACATGCAAACTTCATTTTCCCCTGTTATGAACTAAATAATATGACTTTTTCTTCTAGAGCTTCTGTGTAAGTTACTGACACTTACAAAAGTTATAGTATTTGCTTTGTTCAGTGAAGCTTCAAAACTGGGTTTTAAACTCTAGCAAAGAATCCCTCCACCTACTGGTTGATTTTGGAATAGCTACTAAACACAAAAACCATTAACTTACTGGACAGATTTTACTTTAATAACAATAACAATAATAACCTTAGTTTAAAGTGTACTTTTATCTAATACTCCTAAGAGCATTCTTAAGGTTATAAATGATTCCTTCCAAGATTAAATAAAGGGACTTGATTTACTAAATATAAATAGTATCACTATATCAGGACCTACTTTCCAAAGCACATCATCTTTAATATTTTCATAATTTCATATATGTAAACAATTAAATATCATATTCATCACCAATTCACCTCTCCTACTCCCCCTGGGTCCTCTATCCTCCCATGATCCCATTCCAATTTCATATCCTTATGACTTGTTTTATAACCTACTAAGTCCATTAGTGTTGTTCATATGTGCATGGGTTTGGGGCCATCCACTGGAGTATGGGCAAACTACCAATGGCTACAACTCTCTGTAGGCCTGGGTAGTCTAGAAGTCACTGTGCAACTAGTCTGTCTTCAAACTTATAGTGATCCACCTGCCTCTGACTTCCAGTTTTGAACTCCCCAAGTAGCAGAGAATGCCCCTGATGCCCCTACCTCTCCCTGCCCAGTGCTATGATTACAGGCATGCATCGCCAAACTGTTAGGCTAGAGCAGAGAGCAAACCCAGGGCTTCGTACACGTCACGTTACACAAGTACTCTATCAATAGTGCTACATCTTCAGCTCTCTTTGATATTTTTGAGACTGAGCCTCATGAAGTTGAGTTGACTATGTCTCCTGTCTCCACTACACAAGTGTGATTTCCAGTTGTGTGCCACCATACCTAGCTATCCTTAATTCTAAGTTGGATCAAATTTAATACTTCTGAATTTGTATGTGAGTGTAAGGCTAGAAAGATTCACCAAAGCCATTTTCCTAGTGTAGTTTAGTGGTCCTGAAGGTGATCTGAATTGCTTTATTTTTGAGGGTTATAAAAAAGACTTGCATATTTTTATGTGTATGAATGTTTTGCCTACATTTATACATGTGTACCACATGTGTGCCTGGTACCTGCAGAGGCCAAAAGAAGAAAAGTATCAGATCCCTTGGAAATAGGATTGGCAGTCACCATGTAGGTGCTTGGAACTGAACCCAGGTCCTCTGCAAGAGCAGTATGTAGTCCCAACCATTTAGCCATCTTTTCAGCCATATATATAATGTTTTTTGAGACAGTTCAGTCTATACTCTAGGCTGGCTTCAAACTCACTATGCTATTATATGCAGTATAGCCTCAAGCCCTGGTAATTCTACTGTCTTAGTCTTCCAAATACTAGGATTACAGTCATGAACCATCACACTCAGCTGAACTGCTCTTTTTTAAGTCTTAAAGATTTATTTTATCATTTTAATTATGTGTGTGTTTGCATTTGTGTTGGTATATCCATATGAATGGAGGAGCCTTTGGAAGCCAGAGGTGTCAGATCCCTCGGGACAGGAGTTACAGGTGGCTAAAAGCCACCTAATGTGTGTGCTGGGAACAGAACTCAGGTCCTTTACAATATAGCAGCATTCTCCCTTAACCACTGAAACATCTGCCCAGGCTTTTTTCTTAAGGCAATTGGAAAAACTCTTCTTTAAAATGACATCTGCTTATACCCGCAGCTTAAGGTGTTTTCCTTTAGGAATTCTAGCATTTTAGGTTTTATATTAAGGCCTTTGATCAATTTTGAATTGCTTTTTTTGTGTAGGATGAAAGAGAGGGATCTAGTTTCATCCTTCTGCATGTGGACATCCAGTTTTCCCTGTACCACTTGCTAAAGAGGCTGTTATTTTTTCCCTCAATGTATGTTTTTGATAGATGTGGGCTGGAGAGATGCACTGTGGTTAAGAGCATTTGTTGTATTAGCAAAGGAGCTGGGTTCAGGTCTCAGAATCCCAGGGTGGCTTACAACCATCTGTTCAAACTCCAGTTCTAGAGGATCCAGTGCCCTCTCCTGCCCTCCACAGTCACTGTATGCATGTGATGCACACCAATCAGGCAAAACCCTTGTACACATAAAATTTAAAAAATCTCTTAAAAATTATAAATAACTATGTGGGTCGATAAAACATGAAGATTTCAGATTGAATTTTTATATATGTGCTTTTATGTGGGCTTATAAGAAGAGAAAAAGAGGTCTTGAGAGGAAAAAGGTTAAAAATACAGGGAACACAAAAGCATTGAGGGAGGGCAATAGGAGGAGAAAGGGATGAGGCAGTGTAAACTATACAAGAAAATGCCATAAAAAACCGTATTTTCTATGCTGATAAAAAATGAAAGAAAAAAACCTAGATGGATGTGGCAGCGCCTCTGTATAATCATACCACTTGGGAGACAGAAGCAAAAGGACCAAAAGTTATGGCCAGTCTTGGCTATATATATAGTGACTTCATTGCCAGCCTGGTGACATAAGACTGTATCAAAACAAAACAAAAAAGGAATAATAAAAAATAAAGTAAAATGGCACCTGGCACTTTTAATTATACAGTCAAATTGCCAGGAATAATGACTAAACCAATTATCAAATATCTTGGCCATGTTTAAAGAAACAGATGCTATCAAGGGTTTACATAAACATCTAAGTCTACTGCAGACTGAGAAAACTTTAGTGCTTTGTAGTTCAAAATAAGCAACTGAGAGAGCACCCACGTACACTGAAAACTTTCCAGACCTGACTACTGGACAACTTGTACTCTGCTGAGGTATAATTTGTTGATGGGAACTTGAGTCCCACTTCTAGGCAAACTTCGTGTTTATAGATGTATTTGCTATGCATCTCTGAGATCACTGAAAGGCAATTGTTTTGGAATATACATCAATAATATGAATATAAGAACATAATTCAGATATGAATTATAAAAATATATATCATAAAATAATTTATGTAACATAGAACCTGTACAGAACATGTTGAAAATATTTAACATTTCTTTAGAAAAAAAAAGAAAATTAATTCTGTGAATTCATTTCAGATGAGAATTCTAGTTTCTAATTCAAGCTTGGCTAAATTCAATGTCAGAAGTATGATGAATCTTTTCTCCCAATATTATTAAAATGAATATATGTACTTAGCAAGGTGTACAACGGTACATATACAAATACATGAATTACCATACCTATTTAGCTTTTCTTCTGGGGTGGTATAAGCACATTTCAGGTCTGCTCTCTTAGATTTGAAGTATGCAGCACAGTCCTGTCAACTATATTTGCCACATACCTTTTCTCTTAAGAGGACCAAGAACACTGGGTCTGATGCACTTGACTGGACTCTGATTCCTCCTGCTTTGACAAATAAACAAATAGGATGAAAGACCCACAGCATTACAACCTAGCAAATAAGCAACATCGACAGTCATATAGTCAGAAATACACAGTGTTTATATATAGGGCGATTAGACTCAAACATACGAAGATAGGAAAAAACAGGGCATTTTAAGCCATTTAAAAAGTATTCTCTACTGCAAAATACCCACAATTGCTTGAAGAAATGTGTCTTACTAAAAAATGTATTTGGATTTTGATCTATAACGTCTTTTATCTTTAAAAAGGGTGTTAGCATGGTAGTGTGTGTGTATGTGTGTGTGTGTATTTTCTCTGAATATAAATCAACACTAAGCACTGGGGATGTAGCTTCGTGATAGAGTTTGCCCAGTACTCACAAGGTTCTTGGTTCAAGACTTGGTATCACAATCAATCCATCAATCAGCATTAAATCTCAAACACAGAATCTTGTAAAATGTTAATGCCTCAATGTAAGTGGTGAGCATATGGTTGTTCATTATAAAGTTCTAACTATTTTGATGTATGTCTAAAAAATTCCATAGTAAAATTAACTCAAGGAAAAAATAATGAGTGATACTCCAGACACCCCTCTCTCTCTGTCTCTCTCTCGTGTGTGAGATGCATGCATGTGCACACACATGTCCAAGTTCATGTGCCTGTGTGCTGATGCTCTTGGAGTCCAGAGCAAGATGGTCTATCACACTTCACCTTATTCCTGTCAGACATGGTCTCTCACTAAATCTAGAGCTCGACTAAGTGGCCAGCAAGCCTGAGCAATCCTCCTGTCTCAGTCTCCCAGTGAGGTTATAGGTGTTCATGGCCATGATGAGCTTTACACATGTGTTCTGGGGTCTCACTTCAGATCCTCATGCTAACAAGTGCTTTTACCCACTGAGTCATCTTTCCAGTCCCCAAATCTAACACTCAAATTCTCTTACCTTGAAAAATGTCTTGCATTCAGAACAGGACTCGGTGGCATACCGCTGCTACTCACGAACATTTGCAAGGATGGTGACAAACTCTGCTAGAGAAAGTACATGCACTATCGAAACTGCTACAGCACTTCAGTTTTCCAAAGATGCTTTTCTTTTGTTGTTTTTAAAAGGTTCTTTTGAAACATGACAGAAACAGTATAGCTTTGCAAGTGCCTCATACATATGACATTTTCCCAATTCACTACCATAGATTTTCATTGCTTCTTCAAATCTATGGAGACTTTGAAGGTGAGTTGAGTTGAATTGTGTATATATATTTTAGAATAAACAGCTTGCTGTGCAAGAGACAGTTAATATCTGGTCGACAATATCCTACCTTTCCAAATTCCCTGGTTGGGGAAGGTGCTGGAGAAACTGGAGTAAAGTCAATTCTCTTTGGAGAATATAACTTCTCTTGCTTGTCAAAGTCACTATCACTCTGTAAACATAAAATATTACCTTCATTCAGCATATTCAGCATGTCACGAATCCTATGTACTACTACAACAACATGCCTATATTGTGAAGAACAGAAATGGACACATTCAAACATTTTGCTGGTAAAGCAGAGATCAAAACTAAGAATCACTCTGGAAGCAGGAAGGCCATCCATTAGTCTATGAAAGAATCTACCAAGACAGTTGAATAATACAAAAATTTCTGGGAAGTTACAAAACAAGCACACATGGGAACACTTTACCAGGCTCAAGCTTTCATCCCACGACTGGCTTATCTGCATTCCTGCTTGAGCATCCCTAAAAAAGAAAAAAAAAAGCCATTAGAGTTTACAAACAAGACACAGTAGGTTAGGCCCTGCCCTTCCTAACCACTGACCTTTCATGTGAAGTGTGTCTGTTCATCATATCCAGGCCTTCTTCCTATAAGGAGAAGCACATGTGCTAAATCATAGTTTTACGCCATGTGTCTATTTCAAATAACACTGAAATAATCCCAGGTGATCAGAACTACCATTCTGAGATTGGCAACCATGCTTTACCTGTATTTTAGAGCAGACTCAGAAGTATGATGCTTCTAGCCAGGAGTGGCACCCTTGCTAATTTTGAAGATTTCAGTCTTAAATTTCTAACCCGAGCTAGTAAGCTAAATGTAAACATTTCCTACTGTGTGAGTCACCAAGCTTCCGTCGTTGTCAGTATTAGTGTTCCACCTCTTCCTCCATAGTTCTTCATATTCTTAGACACTTTGCTCTTCAACCCCTAAACATTAATACACTAGAGGCAATGCATGCAGTCTTTAGAAAGTACACCAGGTGTCCAACCTCAAAGCACCATCTGTTGCCAGACAGGCCCTGACTTTAGCACTTTTCCCAAATGAATGGAAAGCTGTATAAATTTAAGGGAAAAAAGACTGGGCCTTGGAAGTATTCATTATTCCACTAATCTAAAATAAGAAGCTATGTGAAATGGGAAAGAAAAAATGCCAATGATATCAACTTTTATTACTGATGCACTAATGAGTAAAGATAGGCTAACAAACCTGACATAACACTTTATATATGATTAATGTTCTCAAAAAAATTTTAAAATGGCAAGAAGAACATTTTGCTTCCATACTATAAATCATCTCTAAGGTCTGATTTCTAATGTTATCACCACAAACCATAACAGCTAAAGCAAGACCAGTTTAAGGGAAAGAGCGTTTGCCTTGCATGCACACTGCCCTAGCTAGGATCAAAGAAAGACGGCATGGTTAACCTTCAAAAGAATTGCTGTTTCCTTTACATCATCTTTTCTTCTCCTTCCGACAGGATTTCACACAGCCCAGGCTGGCTTTGAACTCGCTGTTTAGGTAGCTGACGATGACCTTGTATTTCTGATCGTCCTGTCTCTACCTCTGGACTATCTGGTATATGGAGTTCTGGGACTGAACCCAGGGCTTCATGCACGCTAGACAAGGACTCTTATCAGTAGTCTCAAGCCCTCATTTTTTAATATGGAGGCGAAATTATTTTCCTTCAAAAATAACCACAATCTTGTCACAGAAGGCAAGATATAGTCAAACCAGTGGATCTTACAAAATTGTTAACAGTTGTAATGTAAATAACTATTATTTTCTCATAAGAAATACAAATGAGCTTGTAAGAGTTTCAAATCAAACAAGACAATTATTCTGCTTAAGAAGCCTTATGCTATTACAACTAAAAAATAAAAATTTCTAATGTGAGAAGTACAAAAATGGGCTTTTTAGGCAAAAGCTAATTCAAGTAAAAGTATCCACGGAGACATGATTTTACCTTAAAAGATATGCCTCCATTACCCACCCTTTTTGTATTTTTCTCTTCTAAGTTTTGAAACAAGAAAAATTTTACAAGTAAAATCCTTTGTAATGTCATTTTTTTTTTTTTTTTTGGTTTTTCAAGACAGGGTTTCTCTGTGGCTTTGGAGCCTGTCCTGGAACTAGCTCTTGTAGACTAGGCTGGTCTCGAACTCACAAAGATCCTCCTGCCTCTGCCTCCCAAGTGATGGGATTAAAGGCGTGCGCCACCATCACCCGGCTTGTAATGTCATTTTTTTTTTTTTTTGCATTAAGAAAGCAACACAAGTTTACCACTGAACTTTTAATGAGTTCACTGAAAATTCTAAACTACCAGGTAAGGAAATAAGACAGGGTTACTCTAATAGGCTGGTGTGAGAAAGCATACGTGTGCGTCATCCAGAGAACTCAAGAATGCCAAAAGGTAGTGACCTTCATCCACAGAGCCAAAATGAGGATAGTCCCAAAAATGTGGAGGAAGTCAGAAATTGAAATGCAACATTGATTAAACATACAACTTCTCAATCTAGTCAAAACTATAGAGTGGCTCTGAAACAGAGAGAGAGAAAAACAGAACGATGTCTAGAACCAGAAACAAGAATAATGTATGAGCTGGAAAAAAGATGTTCTAAGAGCTTTAGGAAGATGCTGGCTAAATGGTGTTAAGGAAAGCAAAGAGCTCAAGTGGGATAAGAAATGAGCCCCCTGACACAGACAATTAAGTGGGCATTAGTGACATTTTCAAGGACGGCCTTTAATGGAGTTGTGGTAGAAGCAGCAAGATTACCAACTAGCAGGAAATTAGGAGACAAGGAGCTAGATAAGGTGAAGGCTAGATTTTTCTTTGAAAAAGGCCAGGGAAGGGAACAGAAAAGAAGGACAGACCTACATGAAAGAAGACTATTGTCCCTTACAATACGTGTGGGGGAAAGGTGGGAGCCAAAGGTTTAGAGAGGAAAAGACTGAGAGGCTAAGACAGGAGACAATAGCGACCCCAAGTGACAGGGGCACCAGAAAACGTATTAACCACCAGGGAGTAGCACCATATGTGAAGACAAAGGCATTTGAAGGTGAAGAAAACTGGTATTATAAAAGACAGGTGTCAGGACTGGAGATGGCTCAGTGGTTAAGAACTACTGTTCTTGCAGAGGACCTGGGTTTAATTGCCAGGAGTCACATGGCAGCCCACACTTGTCTGTGTCTCCAATTCCAAGGGTTCCAGCACCCTCTTCTGGCCCCCCACAGGCTCCTGAATGCACATGTGCATGTATATTCATGCAGACTCAAGACATACTAAAATAAATAAATCATTTAAGAAATTAAAAGATAAGGGTCTGTTTTATCTGTGAAATGAGAAGTGTCTTTGGCTGGAAGTAAATAGTGCTAAATCAGGAGGCTAGTAGACTAAACAACAAAAAAGATTTAGAATATGGTTCTGGAGAACAGCATGGCATCAGTGGTACCTCAGTCCCCTAAGAGAACTAATCTTTCCTTTCAAACTACCCACCTTTTCAACTTCTCTCCTTGTAATCAAGACAACACCACTCCCCTGGTCACAATGAAACACAATTTCAGTCAGTTGGAATCCTCCTTCTCCCAAAATTGTTATTTGAAAAAGTTGTAATAGCATAAGGCTGCTTAAGCAGAATAATTGTCATGTTTGATGTTGTACTATTACACACTCATTTGTATTTCTTATGGAAAATAGCAATTATTTACATTATGACTGTTACAATCTTGTAAAATCCATTGGTTTGAATTATATCTTACATTTTTGTGACAGGACTATGATTATTTTGAAGGAATGTAATTTGGCCTCCAAATCAACTGCTAGCAACTATTAGCAGACCTTTAACCCAAATGCACCCCTTTTGATTTGCTGCCTCTACCACATCACTGAGTTGGAAGCTTATTATAATTGTGTATAAATTTTAGACGATTCACATATAGCTAATCAGTTGGCAAATTATGGAGGTCCTACCCCTCTGCTTGTCTTTTTACCATCTCTTCCTTTCCATTTCATTTGCCAACGTCTCACTCTTTCCTTGTTACTATGGGACACGGATGAGCACATTAAGATTTATACAGTGTGCTGTAATATTAGTATAGAGTGTCATTAATATCATGATGGTGTGGGAATGTGTACAAAGGAGATAGAAGGATTAAAGTAGGTTCTGGAGGAGCAAAAACGCAAGAAAGGAGGAGGATGGGGTTGATGGAGAGCACAAGGCTCGGTGAATTACCATGGCCCTTTAGAAAATGAGGCAGCCAGAGCAAAGGATGTGGAGTAATGACAGATGAGCCTAGACTAGAGTGGATAAGAATCTTCACCTCTTAGAAAAGAGCTAAGTGAAGTGCAGAGAGGCAAATTCGTTTTCCCCGTCTTTGCTATGCTTCTCTTATCAGGAGCATAGCTGTATAACACGGAAGAACATTTTTCATACACCCAACAAAAATAAGTAGTTATATTTTCAAGTACTGTCAGGGAAGTAGGTGAAGCGAATCAAACCTCTAGATAGCTAACGTCCCCTCTTTAAGTATTTTTACCCAGTTCAGTGGAAATCTTTCTAAAATGTGTTCTAGTGTCCCCTTTCTCAAACAGGTTAAACCAAACAGAATGGCCTGGAAGCTCTCTAGTCCAGTATCAGCTCTGCCATCTACTGTGTGATCCTAAGCAAGTCACAAGTGTCATGAGTCAGTTGCTGCTGCCTGTAACTGGGAAAAATCCCACCTCCTGTCGTCTTGTCTCTTTTCTACTTTGTGGAGACTGTTACATGAACTAAAGTGAAAGGACTTTGTACCATGTAAATACAATCAAAGGGTAGATGTTGCTGGAAATTAAGAAAAGGTTAATGACCAGGGATCCTTAAGAACGTTACCATAAGCTTCTATACTAGCGACACCCTCGGGACTATCAACAGGCTCTTAGCTCTTGTGCCAAACCACAAACTATTGGGAGGGGAAAATCCTGTCTGCTTTTCTGCCTTTCTCTCTCCTCCCCTGCTAGCAACTATTAGCAGACCTTTAACCCAAATGCACCCCTTCTGATTTGCTGCCTCTACCACACCACTGAGTTGGAAGCTTATTATAATTGTGTATAAATTTTAGATGATTCAGGGGTCAGAGAGGCTGTCCTATAAATAAATGGATGAACCTTTGTGCACAGACTATGGAAATGTAGTTCAGCCATTTAGAGGCCCGTGTGCTCACATCTCCGATGGCTAAAGCTGCCGAGAGAGTGAGCTCTGCATGTGAAGTGCTACTATATAAAAACCTCTTCATCATTTCCCCAGTGCAGCCATTGAATACAGTGATTCCCAACAGCTCTGCCACAGAGAAAAATCCACACTTGTCCGCTCTTCTGGGAATATAGACACAGATTTTCCAGGGGTCTTTATGTTAGACAACTAGTGTTATCTGACAGATGAGTGTCAGAAACATTCTGCCACTATTTAGGTGATTTTTTTTTTTACATCCTAGGACAAATAAAGACCACGATTCTCAGCTATATTTGGAATTTACTCCTGATTTACCTCACAACTGTGACGCAAGTAGAAATAAATAACAAAGAATGATTTTTACAAATACAAAGTCCTACAGCAAGGAAGGCAATTTTTTAAGCCCCACCCCAACCCTTGTGTGTATGTACCCAAAGCTGAATGGCCATTATTGCAAAATTAGTAAACAAGATGGGTGAAATAAATCTTTTGTTTTTTGAAAAAAAAATGTGCACAGCACATAATTTCCCAGAAAGAGCTATATTTGAAAGTATTCCCGCCCATCTAAATCACTGCCCATACTTACTTTGATACTTACCAAGCTATGATGGCTCATAATTGTCGCACTGTTCCTCCGAGGTCTAAGTGGATATGGCTCAAAAACCTGTGAAAGGTCACTGAAAAGTAAAAAATAAAAGGATTAGCGTCTTCTAAAGGAAGCTATCCATCAGCTGAGCTCAACACCCTCCAATCCGCAATTAACAATGAAATCTTCAATGGCTCATCATTTCCTAGAGACGAGGACCTCCTTACCAGCCTCTTGGCAGGCCAGGCTCGAGTGCTGCTGCGGCCTCCGCTTCTGCTAGATACTGATCTCCTCAGTGGTTGGGGGACAGCTCTGAGAGGTGGAGGGCGGAGCTCCAGACTGGCTCATTCCAGCTGCTTCAGGTCAGAACTACACCCCCAAACCAGTTCCTGTCAGATTTGAGCAGCTCCTCTCTCTACCCCAGAGAACCATGAGGATTACTTACTGCTTTGCCCGTGTTACCACCTAAGAAGCAGGGAGTCCTGTTTTTAAGAGCGCAGTCCTAACATTTCTGCCCCATGCACCAGTTCTACTGCTCTGTCTCTGGATCCTGAGGTCCAAGTGAATAGAGAGAACTGAAGAGTTTGCTTTTTTCTTCCCTTTTTTGCTCATGTTTCCCCTTTGACCTCCCACGCCCTGCCATCATCTGTCAAACATTCATCCTCTCCTTCCACACCTATCTCAAGAGCCTTGCTTCCCTGAAGGCACAGCACAACCTTCTCCTCATTCCACGAACATAAGGCAACCATTCCCGACTCCAAACTTAAAGGAGCTGGGAGATGACAGCTTCTTGAGACAACGCCTTGCTTTTTAAAGACATGGTTTTGCTGTTGTTCATGCTGGTCTTGAACTCCTGGGCTCAAGCATATACCACCACAGTTGGAAAAACTTCCTTTTTATTTATTTTTTAATGAAGGGCTGGAGACAGAAGGAAGAACCTTGTATACCCCCATCAAAAGGTCTACCCTGAGCTACACTACCATTCCAGTACATTTGTATGTCTGTATATCTATGTGGATTAAATCATGGCCCCCCCACACGTTAACAGACTGACACTGTTAAACAGCTACATACAGAGCTCACATTTTACCTTCTATTAAGGAAAAAAAGGTTCTCCAGCATCACAACAAAAGGAGAAAAGGGAAAAATGGAAATAAATAGAAAATAAGTGTAAATGGTTATTAAGTCTCTCAGGCGAGGTGCTTTATTCGCCTTTGTACGATATCCCTGAAGTGCCTAGCAGTCTGTTCTGCCATGATAGGAACACAAGGATTTTCAAAACTGAACTGTACTGGGCTCTAAGAGACCACCGACAATATCTATTTCAGTTATCCTCGTTTTTAAATGAGAAAACAGATGCGAAAAGAAATAACTCACTCAGTATAGCTAGCTAGTGACAATTGAGACCAGGCCTGGTCTCTTTTCCCCTTGGCTGTCACATCATGCTATCAAGTAATTACTTAAATTGTGGTTCTCGAAACAGTGGGATTTTCTCCCTTAATTGTCTAAATGCAGGTCAGTGGGACAGCCCAGGGCCCTAGCAATTGCTTGCTTACCAGACTTTCACAAGATAAGGAGAGAGAAGGTGGGGTGGAGGATGAGACGAAACAGTTTCCTCTTAAACATCCAAACATTACTTGCTGATGCCAAGGACAACATCACAAATGCAACAGTCACTTCGTCATTCCCTCCGTTTCAAAACCATATTTAAATCTAGGGAAAAAATACTCGCCCCTCTGCAAAATCCAGATGTTATAAGCAATTCAATAGGTAGCAAAGCATTATCAAGCCTTCAGCTGTGCTCGAAAAACTGTGGTGGGCAAATATTGCTCCCTGTGTGCTGTATTCATGCCCTCTAGGAGGGGGTCGCCTACTCACGAAAGTCAAGTGTGATAGCTTCATTAGGTGAGCCAACCAGCCCTCATTATCACACAGTTTCGCTTTAAATTCCCTGTTTGCAAGAGACAACATCCTGCCACTAAAATTAAAGGAGTGATGTTTTCCCCCATTATTTTCTCAAACCAGTGTTTACAGACCTAAGCCACAAACCATCTCTTTTTTCTCTTCTTAAGCATTGAAACGCATTTCAGGCAGCTTTAAAAACTGAAAACACTGTAACAAATCCAAATCACTTAATAAGATAGAAGCGCACCATGTAATCCCAAGTTATTAGATAAACTGTGATTTCTTAACGCAAACCTCTGTTAATGCCAGGGTTCCTAAACTCGGCATAGAAACAGCAGCTCTTAGACACAGGTGTCAAGTTACAAGCCTAATTCAGGGGGTTCAGCTTCACTTGCCCTGATGGAAATTAGCCAGGGGGAAGCAACCTGTCAGCAGAGGCAGGTTCTACATTCTCTTTCAGAACTGGACAACATGGCCCCCAGGTAGAAAGGGCCCCTTTTACAGACGTGGCCAAAGTGTGAGGTCAAACTTTCCCTCCATCTAGGGAGCCAAGCCACAGTGAAGAAAAGAAGACCTCAACCCCCTCAGTTTGGAGTCCAGATGAACTCGAACTGCCACTTTCGGGAAGGAAGACTTCTTGCCCAGGGACAAATCTCTGAACCCCACACTCCGTCCTCCCCAGTTCAGCTCACCTGAGCACATGGATCAGGGGAGCACTGTTGGCCCGTCTCAGGGTGCCCCCATCAGATGTGTCAGCCTCCAAATCCAGCTCCATTTTCTCCTGAGCCATTCGGAGACTTGCTAGCCCGCACAGCCAGCAGTGCTCAGCTCCTGGTGCTTTGCTGTGGACTCACTGCAGGACTGAGCTGCTGGGGACTGGCAGCTGGGGGCGGGGGCTAATGGGCGGAGGCTTGGGCGCGAGGGCGGAGAAAAGTGGGAGAGGAGGATGCAGATGAGGCAGGATGTGGGGGTGGGTGGGGGGGGGGGGCGGAGGAGGATGGAGAGCTTGTGTTGGGAGGGGGAATAGGATGAAAAAAAAGGATGGAGGAAAGACAAAGACGGGAGAAGGAAAGAGGCGCAGAGGTTGATAAAGGAAAGATGGAAACGGAGTGCATAGGATATATGGAAGAGGACCGAAGTGCGAAAAGAGCACAAAGGTCAGGGGGAAGAAGAGTACAGGGATGGGAAAGGAGGAGGAGGGAATGTGTGGAAGAGGAAAACACAAAAGAAGAAAAGGGAGGAAACTAGGCAGTGGCAGAACTTATGCTGTCATTTTTCCCGCCTAAGACCGCAAGCGCGGCTCGGCTACAGTTGCTGTGGCCGCCTTTGCAGCGCTAGCAATGAGGACTTGACAGCTGGCCAGACGGCCTTGGCAGCTCCACCTCCTCATGCTCAGGGTCTCTGTCCAGTCCGCCATGCTCCGGGACCCGGCCCCCAGGGCCCCTCAGCGCAGGGATGGCGCCTTTTGCTCCCTGGCCCCCGCCCGCCTGGAGGACTCGGAAAAGGGGTCGGCTCTCTGCGCCACCACGGCGCTGCTTCTTTCTCTTATTGGTTCTAATGACCTGCGAGACCCGCTGGAGTGCAAACTGAATTCTACGATCTGCTGCCTCTTTTGCCTCCCACGCTTCAGAAATGGGAGCCTCCACAGGGCCAGCTCTTCCGCATCTTGCCGCCCATTGGGTGTTGCGCATGTGCCTGGCAGCCGCTCCAATGGACCAGCGGGTAAAGTGCATGCGTAAGAGCTTCTCCCAGCGATCCGCCTTCAAAGGGGAGGGGCGTTTCCAGGGGGGCCCGAAATCTTCCTGCGTGGCATTGGTCCGGGAACGCTGGCGCCGCATTTCGAAAAGAGCCAATCGTTTGGAGACTGAAGTATCAGTTTTTAGACTAATAGTCAAGAGAAAGGGATTTTCACATTATTTCACTCCAAATTTGTACTCTGACCTCTATGATCCCCAGTCATTTCTCTAACACGCTTGTACAGGCCTTGCGGTGCACTCCCGAGGAGGCCAGAGAGGTCGCTGGATCCCCTACAGGAGGTGGCTTTGAGCTGCTGCTCAACGGGAGTGCGAGGATTGCACTCTGTAACAGCAACAATCACCCTTAACTTCTGAGCCATCTCTTAGGCCTCCCTTATTCATTTATTAAATTCCTTCAGTATTTTTTTATTTTTATTTTTTGCCTACCAAGGTCGGCTTTGTTTTTCAGCTCATTTGTTTTAACTGCACTAGGCAAAAATAAAAGATTCGTTTTCTTCCCAAGGCTTAAGGAGATTTTAATAATTATAATACGATGCATTGAGAAGCTGGTATTTTAAAAACACCTACATGGCACTAACTACATGCTAGGCAGCATTATACCAACTGCAACAATAGCAAACCATCTCACTTGCCATCACTGAATATCCCTTCCAAGATACAGCATCCTTTCAATCATCCAAAGCTAAAAAGTATGGGAAATATAATAATTATGCAATTAGTTTGAAATATAGCAAAATAGAGCTAGAGAGTTGGCTGAGTGGTTGGAAGCACTTGCTGCTCTTCCAGGAGCCCCCAGTTGACTTCTCAGCAGGCTTCACAACCTCCTGTAACTCCAGCTCCAGAGAACTCCAAGCGCTCGACTCACAGGGTATTGGCAGGGATGTGGCATACACACACACACTTAAAAATGAAGTATTTTTATTTTAGGAAAAATAGAAATGGAAGAAATGACTTAGTGATTAAGAACATTCACTGTTATTACATAGAACAGTTCAGTTTCCACCAACCAAGTCTGGCACTTCATTTACTTGTAACTTCAGCTCCAAGGGGTACAATGTCCTCTTCTGGCTCTCTCTCTCTCTCTCTCTCTCTCTCTCTCTCTCTCTCTCTCTCTCTCTCACACACACACACACACACACACACACACACACACACACACACACACACACAAACAAAATAAATCTTTCGGGAGGCAGAGGCAGGCAGATCTCTGTGAGTTTGAGGCCAGCTTGGTCTACAGAGCTAGTTCCAGGACAGGTTTCAAAGCTATAGAGAAATGATAATATACATAGTACCTTCCAGCACTATGAATGATAGCCAATAGTCAATACAGCTTGATTGCCCCATGTTCTGTGATACCAGTATATGCTGTTTTCAGTAATAGGGTCTTAGCGTCAAATTCTGAAGGGTGACCAGGAGCAATGGCAAGAGCTTGTAATGTTTGAGATTTATTTATATATTTATTGTGTGTGTGTGTGTGTGTGTGTGTGTGTGTGTGTGTGTGTGTTCACATATCTAAGCAGGCCAGAGATATCTGTTACCTCAGGTCTGGATAGTTGTGAGCTGAGTGTCAGGAGCTGAACTTGGGAGCAGTACAGACTTTTAACTACTGAGCCTTCTCTATAGCCCCCATCTACAGTTTCCTTCACATCATTGTTGTCTACCTAGATTTTGGTGCCTTCCATGTGACTCTTTTAAGATGTTTGGGTTATTTGTGGTTTATGACCAGGGATTTAACTTCCCTTTGACTTGCTCTTATGGGAACTAAAGGTTCAACTGTAACTTTAAGGTTGCTGTGGCTACCTACCAAATAAGGTTATGATTATGGCATGTCTGATTATGACATGCCTGTGGGACACCTTTTTCAGATGAGGCCACTGGCAGGTAGGCAGCAGACTGGGACAAAGCAGAAGATAGTATAAGTTTTAAGCTAAAGGTCCAAGCAAACCATTGTTCTGAGAGCATGGCCTGTGGTGGAAGAGAAGACACTGACGGTGAGTGTATTAATGTATAGCTATAAATGCCATGTTTGCCATTATAGTATATAGAATTCCTCTGGCTTTGTAGTATTTTGTCATGAATAATAAAACCCAGAGACAGATATTGAGGTTCAAGCTGAAGATGAAAAAAGCAGAGCAGCCAAGCCACTGGAGAGCTCTTACCTCTTTGAAGTCTTCAGTCTGAGAGTGAGTTCCTGTCTCACCCCACTTTATATTCCGCTCTAGTGCTGGGCTTAAAGGTGTGCACCACCACAGCCTGGCCTCTACGGCTAACTAATGTGGGTTCTGGGATTAAAGGTGTGTGCCACCACCGCCTGGCCTCTATAGCTAATTGATGTAGCTGCTGGGATTAAAGGTGTGTGCCACCACAGCCTGGCCTCTATGGCTGGCTAGTGTGGCTGTTCTGCATTCTGATCTTCACCAAGTTTTATTTATTAACATACAAATGAAATATCACTACAGTACTTGATCCTTTTGATATTCTCACTTGTAGATGTACTGAGTCTTGTCTATGTCTTTAAAGATTTTCATTTTCTGGGATGTAAATCTTCTCTTGTGAAAGAGAAGTCCCCCTCTTTGAGTAATAGAATCATTGCCATCTTATATGGTTAGTCATTTCATATTTCTGTGCCACCCTTTTCAGTTTATATTTTAAGTATAATGTTCTTGATTAATCATTTGAGAATTTCATAGATATGTACAATGTATTTTGATTATACTCATACACTACCCCTCCCCTTAGCTCTTCCCAAGACTATCTCACCCCCTGGGCCCCTCCCAACATCAAAGCATCTTATTTTTTATAACCCACTGAGTCCAGTTAGTACTGCCCCTCCCTCTTCATACGGGTGAGAGGCCAGCCATTAAAGCATGGTTATTCTGCCAGGGACCACACTGCTAAAGAACACGGATTCTCCCTCAGTCAGCAGCCATGAATTGTCAGTAGCTCTTCAGTAAGGGGTGGGAGTTGGTGAGGCCCTCCTTCCTCCACGCTGGAATGTTGACTGGCTTGCTCTGTGCAGGCAGTCTCAGTTGCTGTGACCTCATGAGTATAACTGTCCTTTCATGTCTGAGAAACACGGTTTCACTCAAGCCTTCCTTTGATGTGTGCCACCCTTTTTCTATAAACAGTCCCCAATTCTCTTTTCTTGTCATTATACTATTCTTATTTCTTAGTTATTGCATTTCGATGGCATATTTTCATTGCATTTAGATTTTTTAAAAGTGATCTAAAATGCTTGGGTGTATGAAACTTAATCTATTTATTAAAAATGCAGTCATTAAAACATATCACTCCCCTGGGGCAGTGGTGGTACATACCTTTAATCCCAGCACTTGAGAGGCAGAGGCAGGAGGATCTCTCTGAGTTCGAGGCCAGCCTGGTCTACAGGAGCTGCTGCACAGAGAAACTCTGTCTCAAAAGAAAAGACAAGAACATAAACAAATCACCCCCAAGAATATTAGTGTATTACATGAAAATTAAGATGCAGGCGAGAGCCTTTTGTCCCCTGGCGCACGCCATGGTTTTGGCCACGCTGTCCTCTCTTCTGTGTTTAAGCACTACCCTTTTCTTGCGCTCGCTCTCATCACCTTAGCAGCCATATTTTATACACTTTCCACATACCCAGGGAATTGTAACAATTCCTTTCAGATTATGGGTGGTAAACTGGATTCTACTGGTACCAAGTTATGTATCATTAATCTTTTGAGATCTCTAGGTACTGTAAAATAGTAGTGATGTATATATTTTATGAGATGACTATGAAATATAGTATCTTAGTTAGGGTTTCTGTTGCTGCGAAGAGATACCATGAATGAGCACAGCAACTCATCAGGAAAACATGTAATTGTGGTGGCTTGCTTCCAGTTTCAGAGGTTCAGTCCATACTCATTATGATGGGGAGCATGACAGCGTGCAGGCAGACATGATGCGGGCTATATCTTGATCAGAAGGCAACAGGAGCTGAACTGAGGCACTGGGCATGGCATGACCATATCTGAGACCTCAAAGCCCACCCCCACAGTGACACACTTTCTCCAACAAGATCACACCTACTCCAACAAAACCACATCTCCTAATAGTGTCACTCCCTATGGGCTTATGGGGCCAATGACATTCAAACTACCATATAGAGGTTATTTAAATTTGCATGTATTCGTATAGTAATTTAATAAATAGGTAGTGAGTGTTTATGAGTATAGAAATAGGGTTCAGACAAGCATTCAGAAGTGCCTCTTCTATTATGTTTTTACCAAACCAGAAAGGCTGAGGAATCTTCTCTTTGCCACTTAGTAGTTGGAATTTGAATAACCCCTCTGGGCTTCGGTTCTTTCCTTTGAAATCAGGGCATTGTGATGGTGCCTACCTCACAGAATTATTGTAAGCTTTAAATGTGATCACATATTTAAAGTGATTAGAATACTACCAGGCACATAAGTGCCCAATAAATGGGAGCTATTATTAACCTGTCTTACATCAGGAATGGAGACTCCAAATCATCCTCATGTCTGGGATTTAGATAATTTAATTCTGGCAGCATAATCAAGTTTTTCTTCTTCTATTCCCAGAATGAATGAAAAATAAGTGATTATGATCTTACATGTCATAACTTTTCACAAACTATCTCAAGACAATTCCATTAGTTTAAGCTCACCACTGATGAGCTAAACAAGGCTGTTGATTGAGCCAATTGAGACATGTGAAAACATTTTGTAAACTCCAAAGTGATATTTGAATATTAGAGCTATTTTAATTTTAAAAATCGCATTTCACTAGGTTCATTTACATTTTTCTGCCAGTTCTATATGTTTCCTAAAATTGTAGCTTTACACTATTACTAACATGCTGAAGTTATAGCCAGGCAGTGAGGCATTTGCCCAGCATGCACCATGCTCTAGGTCCAATCCCCAGTACTCCTTACCCCTCCACACACACAAAAGCACACACAGGCAAACACAAAATCAAACGAGGGCATGGTGGCTCATGCTGCGAAACATTCAAGAGGCTAAGGTAGTTGGATTGCTACAAGATCAAGGCTAGCCTGTGCTACAGGGTAAGTCCCAGGTAAGCTTGGGCTACAGCACGAGACCTTGTCTCATAAATAAAAAAAAACTAACAAACAAACAAAACCCCCAATATTATTAGCATGAAGTTAAGGTTTTAGCCCTGAGGAGGGCTCATTAAATGGTACTAAAAAATTCTAAATGAGAAGTTATGTGTTGTGAGCTGCGGAAGCAGAGGTAAAGTAGAATCGACGTTAAAAGGAGTATAAGCACCAATACTACCAATAGCAGAAGCATTGATTTGGATGTATTCTGAGATGCTTGCTTTAAAAAATAAACTTTACTGTTATGTCTGTACATCAGCTGAGGACTTGGACTAACAGTCAGATTCAATGCATTGTAAATATTCATATAGGATTATCATAAAAAAGTTGAAAATGATGTTTTATCTGTACATTTGCTTCAGTTGTGAAAGTGATTTATCAAAGCCAAAATCATAAACACAGCGTTTTGCTCTTCCCACCTACCCCATTCGAACTTTCGTTGTGTTTTTCAGTTACAAGGGTGTAGTTTGACTGCTGTTATAGGAAACATACATGCCTTTAAGCAAGCTTGTTGCTTTTAGTCATAAAAGAAGACAGGCCCGTCCCGGGAAAACTGAAATATAGGGCAGAAGGCAAAGTCTTCCTAAATAACTGACTCCTTTCGCTTCTTTCCTGAATGGCACAGTCAGCATAGGAGCAGATAAATACCCTTTAGCACAGCACCCTTCCTGGTGAGCACAGGGGAAAGGAGAGCCATGGGAAGGCTGTTCCTGTATGGCACATGCACGCCACTGCTGCTCCTGAGTCTGGCTGGAGTCATAAAGGATGCTAATTGCTTGCATAGTTACTGTGCATTGTTTGACTGGACAAAAGAAGCTGGTGGAGGTGTAACTGCCCTTGTTTTCTCAGGATGGTTAATCTATAGTTTTTGTTTTGACAGTTCCTTGTTGCCATGGATTAGAAAAATAAGAGAGGAGAATTCACTGAGCCGTTTGCATCAGCAATTAGGGGTCCAAGTGGGGACTAGAAGGTTTGAGGCCAGTCCTGCCCAGGTTTATGTTCACAAGTGTTAGGGACATTAGGGCTTAAAGCTGAGTGCCTCTGCTCATCTAAGGGCTCCCGCCACTCTTCTCTCCCCTTCCCCCATTTGCATTTCTCCTTACAGTATCTATGGACCAAGACAGCGATGTGTTCTTAAATCAACAAGAGCCAGACACCCTTCAAAATTTCCAACTAAGTAGTGGCTTTGTCCTCAACACTGATGTGGCAAAGGAGAAAATGGAAGTGGATTTAGGCCTGCCACCAGATCCCACCACTATAGATGCCAGCCTCTTTAGAAGATCCAGCAGTATCCCATTGATCAATGGATTCGGGTGAGCAGGGTAGACATACCTGATGGCAAAAAGGGGGTGTTGGACAAAATGACACCTGGTAGAATTTCCTTGTTTTTATTTATCAAGGTTTTATAGGCATCTTCCATATTTCTGGTGTCTAGACTCCACCTCAGCCTAGTGGAGAAGAAGGAGTGGATGAGCCAAACCGATGGACAGCATTCACCCCACCCTATCCCATCTCAGCTTAACACATACCTGAACCTGAACATTCTCTTCTGACAGGACTGCCTGGACCCAGCTAGCGCCACCAGTTGGTGTGGAACATGACATTTTTGTAATTTCACTTTTTCTCTTAGCCACTCCTTTGAAGAAGCTGAACATCCCTCCACCTGTGCCTCCAGATGTGTTTTATTGCCTTTTCACTTTCTCAGCTGTCTTCTTCCCCTTTGTTTGGCCTTTATCTCCTGCACACTGAAGATGGAAATAGTTGTCAAGCAAATACATTTGGAGATATATCTTGTTTATGCACGCTCAGTGGGTAATATCCCTAGCCATAAAAGAGGAAATAATTGGTTGAGACGTATATTTTACTTTTTTTGTGCAAAGCACAGGTATACATATAATATATGGGCAGATAAGTAATATATAGGTGGTTGTCTTACTTATTTCTTATTGCTGTGAAAAAAGCACCATGACCAAGGAAACTTAAAAAAGAAACATTTAATTTGGAGCTGATGGTTTCAGAGGCTTAGAGTTTGGGATCATTGCAGGCAGGCAAGCATGTCACTGGAGCAGAGCTGAGAGCTCACATCTTGAGACACAACCAGAAAGCAGAATGAAAGAGACATACTGGGAATGACTTCAGTCTTGAAACTTCAAAACTGTATCCCCGCCCCCAGTAGCACACCTCTTCCAACAAAGCCACACCTCTTAATTCTCCCCAAACAATCCCACCCACTGGGGACCTAGTGTTCACACATAAGAGCCAGTGGGGCCGTTCTCTAGGGGCTGGAAAGGTAGTTCGGTGGGTACATTGCTTGACATGCAAGCATGAAGTTCGGAGTTCAGATCCCCAGAGTCCACAATTAAAGCCAGGCACGGCAGTAAAGACCTGCAACTTTAGCAGTTGGGGTCCACAGACAGGGAGCTTGCAGGGACTTGTTAGCCAGCCAGCTAGACTAGCTTACATGGTAAGCTTTGTTTCTTTTGTGCCTCCCAGATAAATTACCATAAACTTTCAATTTTCTGTATAAATGTTACTTTATGCATTAAGACCTTAAGCTATGAAGTTTATCTCTAATTGCATATTAATATTAAATAAAACCCTTTAGTCCTGTGAACAAAAAGGAGACTCTGGAGAAATAGCATATCTATCATTCTTTGGCGTGTCAGTGTTGGTATCTTCCTCTATTCACTCCACCCTTTTGAAGCAGGGCCTCTCACTGAACCTGGATCTCATCATTTCACCTCATCAAAACTTTTGACATTGGCACTTTTACTAATACATGATGCACATAAAGCACAACAGGGTATTTTGATTTGTTTGTTTTGAGATTCTCAGGAATTGAACCTAGAACCTCGAGCATACTAGGAAAGCTCAATACCAGTGAACCATAGCCTCAGCCTTGACAGTAATACTGTTTTGAAGAGTTCACATTTAGGAAATTTCCTTCTGCAAGTAAGGCTGCAAGAGAATGGACTTTTCTACACATAGAATTTGATGCGAAATGAGAAAATCACTTGACAAACATGTGTTTGGCAAGCTGTAGATAGTCGTTCACTGCTATGCATAGTCTGGAAAGCAGAAGGACACTAGGAATTTGAGGCCTGAGTAAGGGAGCATGGCACATATGAACTGGGAATACGAGAGGGGAATGAATTTGATTAAGGGTCAGTGTAATCATACTTTAGACCAATTCTCCCTTCTGAGCAAGTCTCTGACTGCACCCTAACTCACTCAATATGCTATAAACGAAAACAAGCCCTCACATAGGCAGGTCTCTGACTTCAGGCATGTCACACGTGATTCCCGTGTTATGTCAAAGGTGTGGACAGCTGAGTGTGGTGGTTCATGCTCATAATCCTGGCCCCTGAAGACTGGGACCGAAGGATCATCATGAGTTCTTTATACTTGCAGTCTCCAGTTCATTAGCTTAATAGCTAATGTCAAAACCTTTGACAGAGTCTTATGGAACAGGCTGTGTTCCAACTGGTAATCTCTTTCCTCCACCTCCTAAGTGTTGTGATTAGAGGCAGGTGCTACCACACCTAGCGTCAATACTACATTCAAAGTATATAATATAAATATTATATTTAAGATAGTTTTTTTAATTAATTTATAACCCAGTTACAGTTTCCCATTCCACCTCTCCTCCCAGTCCCTCCCCCATCCCTTCTGTTCCCATCCCCCAATCCACTCCTTCCTTTCTGTTCAGGAAAGGGCATGTCTCCCATGAGTATCAAATTAACAAAACATGGCTTATCAAGTTGCAGTAAGACTAAGCACTTCACTATATTTAAGGTAGTTTTTAATACTATATTTAAAAATAAAGTAGGCTTTTTTTTTTTTTTGAGACAGGGTTTCTCTGTAGCTTTAGAGCCTGTCCTGGAACTAGCTCTGAAGGTTTTAATTGTTTTTTCCTCTGGCCTTTCTTTAAATGATTAGAAATTGAGATAGGGGTGTAACTCTCTGGTAAACTGTTTCCCTAGCATGTATGGGACTTTGGGATCGATCCCCATCACCACACACAGACAAACATATACAGAAACCTTTGCTTAACCAGATGCCATCTTCCTGTAATCACAGGATGTAGCAGGATCAGTCAAAAGAGTTGCTGTGAGTTCAAGACCAGCCTGGACTACGTAGCAATTTTGATGTCAGCCAGGTCAATATAGTGAGGCCCTACTCACACAAACAAAATAAAACCTTTAAATATTAAGTATTTTGGACTCCCTGCCAATGGCTTCCCCCTCTACAGCCCTCTGGCTTCATTCTACAGTGACATAGAAGAGAAGTAACAACAGAAATTTTACGTCCCCAAAGCCTTAATATTTACTGTGTGGTGCTTTCAAGGTTTATCCACTATCTAGTTTACTGAATTCTTACTAACCTAGAAGAATAGTACTCATCCCACTAAGGGGTTTTTTCAGGAATAATTAACACAGATCTACTGTTGCTTAGATAAGTTGTATACTGACATTTGATATGGGACATATGAACATGATCCAGTTATATTGCCTCTGCTTTGTTCCAAGTTAGAGGACAGCTACGTGCGGTGGCCCATGCCTGTATTCCTAGCATTCTGGAAGTGGAGTTCCAGAGTTCAGTGAGCTCAAGGCCAGCTTTGGTTACATAGTGAGAGACTGTTTTTAAAGATCAACACACACGTGTGTATGTGGTGTATGTGGGAGAGAGAGAGAGAGAGAGAGAGAGAGAGAGAGAGAGAGAGAGAGAGAGAGAGAGAGAGAGAGAAAATGGGAATGCACACAAGTACAGAAAGAGGAGGAGGAAGGAGAAGTCAGCTGGGTATTATGCAAACTATAATCTTAGCACTCCGAAACTTGGGAGGTGAATGCAGGAGAATCAGGGGTTCAAAGTCAACCTTGGCTACACAAAGAGGTGGAGACAGGCCTCAACTTCATAGGACCCTACCTGAAACAAACCAAAATTAAAGGAGGCAAAGAAAATATAGGAATGAAGAGCTTAGGTAACATTTCAAGTATACGGAATAAGCCTGGAAATAGACAAGCATAGGTTTATACAGACAGCTGAATGGTCAAATCTGTGTGTAGCGCTGGCTTTAAATGTTTGCCTGCTCCTCTAATGATCTGTTGATCTTAAGCAAAGGTCTTTTCCTCCCACTAATCTATTTTTAGTTGAAACTTCAACATACTTAAATCTATAAGGCAGTTGCTAATTATTCCTTCCCGGGCAGGACTGTTTTGTACTCTAGGGTTCTTTGTCCCTCACATAACATGCAACCCTTTCACAAGTAAAATATCCAATGGGCCTGGTGGCCTATACTCTTAGCTACGTAGAAGACCGAGGCAGGAAAATTTCAAGTTCATGACCTACCTAAGCTGTGAGATGGAATTCAGACCGACATAGGTAACAGTGAGTCAAAAGAGGGCTGAGAATATAGTTCAATGGTCGAGCTACGACATACTGGGCACTGGCTCCACTCCCCACCATCACAGTAAAATAATAGATAAAATTAATGATAGTGGTCAACAATAGTATTTAAAATGAACTATTAATTTACATAATTGTGGGGTACAGCAATCTCATTCAATACATATGTATGATGTTTAATAATCCAATTAAGGTGGTTGCTAATCCAATTTCCTTACAGTTTTATAAAGTTCAGATTAACACCAATACTTACATTTGTCACTCTGTATATTTCAATATATGTATGTAATGTATACCGATCACATAAGAGTAGCAATGTTTCCAACTCTCACCGGCTTTGTGTCTGTAGCCCGTAAGTTCCCCTCTTGTCTGGCTCTAAAGTACAGGCTAGGTTGCTGTGAACTCTGCCCACTTCACTGTGCTATACTGGACAAAAGAAAACCAGAGAAGCTATGTTTGTGTCTAGATTTCGTTCTAAAATTTTCCTAGTCCCTGAAACCCAAAAGTCTGTAGCCAGACTGCGGAGGGCTTTGAATGTCATAATAACGCCCTGAATGTGGCAGATAATAGCCTCTGAAAATTGTGAGCTAGAGAGCAAGCTGTTCTTTAGGAAGGTGACCCCGGCAGTCTGCTAAATAGCTTGAAATAGGGAAAGAACAGAGGTGAGGAGGCCAAAGAGACTATTGTGCAGTTTGTGTATAAGGAAAAATGCTTTGAAGTGGTTTTTGGCAACGATCCTAAAAAGAAGAAGATGGACAGAAAATAGAGTGTAGGGGGTACAGCCTAAATGACTGGCGCTTGATTGGATATAAGCAGCAAGAAGGTGTTAGTAGAAATGTTTCTTTTTGAGAGAGAGAGAGAGAGAGAGACAAGGTTTCATATAGCCTAGGGGCTAGCCTCAAATTCACTCTGTAGCTAAGACTGGCAATGAATTCCTGGTTCTCCTGCCTTGGTTTCCCAAGTGCTGGGATTATAGGCATGTACCACCACTCCTGGCTAAAGATGATTTCTTCGAGTCGGTAGAGAGAGCTGAATAAATGACACACGGGAATCGTTTTGTATTCTTTTTGTGACTTCTTGGGAGTTAAACTGAGAAGTTATGATAAAAAGAAACATAAAAAGTAAAAGATGGCTTCTTCTGGGTGATAAGGTGACTAGGACTGAGAGCGCCTATGTAGACAACTGTCAAGCTGGGAACACAGTTGCCATTTTTAGTGCGCGGTGGTTGGCTGCCCTTGTTTGTGGTGTGGGAATCTGGTCCAGTGTTGCACAAACTTGCAAATTTTTAACTGAAGCTGGAAATACTGAGTTTGATTTTTTTTTTAAAGATGTGAAACCTCTTTAGAGTACACAATGAATTCAAAACCATTTTAACAGGGCAGGGCAATGCTGACCTGCCGACATCTGTTTCTTTGAGCCCTGCTGTTGGTTGTGGTTCTTTATGTAACAGTTCAGCCATTGAGAATTTGTGCTTGTACATTATAGCTCCGACCCTAAAATTAAATAAGTTACAGGTTTACACAAAAAAGCGTGTATTTCCAAGGTTACAGAAAATTATGCTTATTTTCAGGAGAACACTTAGGGGTAAAATGGCGTATCTGAGAATTTCTTACCTTACAATGCAACTTGTTTAAGCTTGGATGAGTAAGCATCTCTGTCTCTCCCTGTCTTTCCCTGTCTGTCTCTGTCTCTCTGTCTCTGCCTCTCTCTGTCTCTCTCTGTCTGTCTGTCTGTCTCTCTCTGTCTCTCTCTGTGTGTGTGTGTGTAAACATCCACACAGATGTCTCCACCATTTGAGCTCACAGTGTTCCTCTTTAACCATAAGTTGTATTTCTTTGAAAAGTTGGTAATGGATTTTATAAGCCACATGTTTTCTTTTGTCTTAGTGATAACTCACAGGGATTCCAAGTGGACAACTTAAGAATGAGAAGGAACAGCTCACCATTTCTGAATCGCCATGCTTTGGTAAGAAAACGCTTCCTGGGCCATCCCTGCGGGAGATGTCCTTCTTCGTCTCCTCCGGTGGCCCTCAGACTTGAGTGTGGAGCACGGAGAGCTTGTTAAAACACGGCTAGGTCTCTCTTCTCAGGGTTTCTGACTCACAAGGTCTGGGAAGGAGCCTGAGAATGTGCATTTCTAGAAAGTCCTGGCTTTGGGAAACAGCTTCTCTAAACATTGCCAACAGAAAACAAACACACCCAGTGCTGTTCTGATTACTTTGCTGCAGCTGCAACCGAATTAGCTTTTAAATCCCTGATGAATTGAAGACGAAGTTAGGTTCTCATATGTAAAGTCATCGAGTTTCCATTCCCTTCTCAGGCTTTCCTAAAAGTAGTTTGCAGCCCCTTTTAGTTAAACGTTTATCTCACGTATTCATCTGGAATCATAGTTAGAATTTCCTATTCATAGTGTTACCAGGCAATCTCTAAATTATAAGCTCCTTTTCTGCTAATTAAAGCTAGGAAAATAGAAAAGAGTCCTATAGGTCAGTAAGTCAAAAGAATAAATGATTCATCATAAGAAAATTTTTTTAGGTGATGTAAATTGTTGCTCACACAACATTCAATGAACTATTTTAAGGATGCTCTGAGCAGCACTAGGCTTTCAGACCGTGTTTGAATCACCACCTCTCTAGTTTCAACAAGCACACGCCTTTGTCTTGCTGCTGGAAGGGTGGGCGGCTTTTCAAGGCTCCCACCATTGACTAATCTATGAGGGGCCTTTGTCATGCTAAGGAGGCTCCCATCTACTCCTACCTGTTTGAATTGTTGTAGTACTTTTTCTGTATCATTTGAAATAATTGTGTGTTCTTCCCTTTTGTTCTGTTAATAGGGTGTATTATGCAGATTTTCTTATGTTGAATCACCTTCAGATTCCTGGGATAAATCTTTTGGCGTTAGTCTACAGTTGTCTTGTGATATTTTTACTGGCTTGAGGATCTGGGTAATGCTAGCCTCATAAAACATTGGGAAGCTATATATTTTGATCCTTCTTTCCTTCTCCTAGACCCCTAACTCACCTTCCCTCCCCAGTGCCTCCTCTTCCTCCACTTCTTCCCTCCACACCCCCTCTTCCCTTACCTCCTTTTTCTTGTTCCCTCCTCTTTCCTACCCCTCTTCTCCTCTTACCACTGCTCATTTCTTCCAGCTCTAGCTCCCTCAGATTCTCTTCCTTACATCCTCTCCTTCTCCCCACTTCCCATCCTCCCCTTCTCATCCCCACTCACTTTTCTTCCTCTCGCTCTCCCTCCCTTTCTAGCCTACTTGTCAACCTCCCCTCTTCCCCTTCCTCTCCTCTTTCCCCTCCCTCCTCTACTCCTCCTCCCTGCTCCTCCCTCTCCTGTCTCTCCATCCTCCTCCCCTCCTTCCTCTCCCCTTCTCCACCCCTTCCCAACTCCCCAATTCTTCTCCCCTCCCCTATCTTCTACAACCTCCCCCTTTTCATCCTTCTTCATTCTCTCATATCTCCTTCCCCTCATTCTTCCCTCTCCCTAACCTCTTCCCCATTCTCTCTTCCACCTCCCCTCTCCTTTCTCCCACTCCCCTTTCCTCCTCTGTCTTCCTTCCCTCTTCCCTTTCCCATCTCTCTCCTTCTTTCTCCCTCCTCTCTTTCTGCCCCATTCCTCATCCCCTCCCCCTTTTCTTCCACCTCACCTCCTCCTCCTCCTCCCCCCTCCTCCATTCCCTCCTCCTCCTCCTCGATACCTTCTCCCTCCCGCTCTTCTTTCCCCTTTCCTTTTCCCTTTCTCTCCTATTCTGTTTCCCACCCTTCTCCCCTCCTGCCTCCCACCTTTCCTGACCCTCCCACTCCCCTCTCAGTCACCTGATCCCTCTCCCCCTCTCATTTCCCTCTTCTTCCTATATCCTCCTCCCCTCTCTCCTACTTCTTCAAGCCCTTCCCCTCTCCCTCTCTTCTTTAGCCCCACCCTCTCCTTTCTCCCCTCCTCCCCTCCTTTTCCCTACCCTTTCCATTCTTCTCCTTTCCATTCCTTTTCCTCTCCTTCTCCATCCTTTTTCTCTTCTTCTCCATCCTCCCATTTTCTCCTCACCCTCTTTTCCTCTCTCGTTCCCACTCTATCCCACCCTCTCCTTCTCCTCTCCCTCTCTCCTCCCCATCATCTTTTTTCACTCCCCCTTTTCTCCTTAATTCCTCTTCCTTTCCCTTTCCTAACCACACCCTTTCCCTCTCCTTCCTCTCTACCTCCTTTGCTTTCCTTCCCTCTTCCCCTTCCTCTCTTCCTCCCACTACTTCCTGTCCCCTCACCCTCCCTCTTCCCTCCTACCTCCTTTCATTCTCCTCCCTTCCCTCCCTTCCCTCCCTTCCTACTCTGTTCCCACTCTACTCCCCTACTCTCCTTGCCTCCAGTGTCTGACTGAGAGTTCAGTTCCTAGAACATGTATAGAGGAAGGGCAGAACTGGCTCCTGAAAGTTTCCTTTGACTCATGTGCAATGGCATACACATACTCCCACACAAATAGTAAATTAATAAATAAGCAATCATTAAAGAAATAGAGACCATGAATTTGAGAGAGAGCATGGGAGTGCAAGGGAAGGGTTGGAGAGAGGGAGGGGAAGAGGAAAACAATGTAATTACACTTTAATTTCAAAAACATAAAATATTTTAAATTCAAAAAAGAAAATAGCATATTTGATGAGCTGGGAGAAAAAAGAAATAGAATGTGGAGAAAATAAAGTATGCGCTTATTTGAAAGGTAGCTTGCAGTATAAAGGTGGGAAGTCATGTGACCAGTAGACTAGTACAGGATCTAATAGACTGAGCTGCGGTAGCACATGCCTGTAATTCCAGCTCTTGGGAAGTCATGCGACCAGTACACTAGTGCAGGATCTAATAGACTGAGGTGTGGTGGTGGCACATACCTGTAATTCCAGCTCTTGGGAAGTCAAAGTAGGGAGATTGGGAGTTTAAGGGCAGACTGGGCTCTAGAGCAAGGCCAGACTAAACTACACTGTAAGATTTTGTCTTAAAAACATAAAACCAACCAACCAACCAACCTACCAACCAACCAACCAACCAACCAACCAACAATGCAACAATACAGGACCTTTTTGTTGCATTCAGGTCATACCAAAGATTCTGTGTCTTATTTTATGCTCAATGAGAAGTCACTAAAGAGTTCTAAGGCAGTGGTTGCTATTAACAAATTTTCAGTTTTGAAAAATCACTTTGGGCCTGGTGCCTTTAATCCCAGTAGTTGGGAGGCAGAAGCGGGTGGTTCCAGGATGGCCTGGCCTACAGAGTGAGTTCCAGGACAGGCAGGACTGTTTCACAGAGAAACCCTGTCTTGCAAAACAAAACAAAACAAAACAAAAGAAAGAAAGAAAAGAAAAGAAGAAAGAAAGAAATCTCTTTGGGTCTTTGGGGTGCATGCCCTTAATCCCAGCACTCGGGAGGCGGGGGCAGGCACTTCTCTGAGTTCAAGGCCATGCTGATCTTCAAAGTAAGTTTCAGGACAGCATGGACAGCAGAGAGAAACCTTGTCTCAAAAAAAAAATTTACCCTGGGGCTGGAGAGATAAAGCTCAGAGGGTAAGAACACTTGCTGTTCTTTAAGAAGATTGGAGTTCCCAGCACCCATCCTTGTTCTCGGTACAACTCCTGTTTCTAGAGGTCTGACGTCTTCTTCTGACCTCCAAGGGAGAAATGCACTTATATGTACAAACATACATATACACTTAATTAAAAATAAAAATAAGATCTTTAAAGATCACCCTGTTTTCATGAGCTGAGGATGCAGCAATTCATAGAGTGCTTGCCTGTAGCATGTACAAAAATCCCTGGGTTTGATCCTCAGTACTACATAAACTGGATAGGATGCTTTATACCTGCAATTCCAAAGCTCAGGAGGTGGAAGCAGAAAGATCAGAAGTTCAAAGTCATCCTCAGCTACAAGGTCAGCAAGTTCAATGCCAATCTGGGGTTACATGATAGTCTATCTCAAAAATAACATACATTAAAAGGTTTTTTTTAATTACCTTGCCTTTAGAGTCAAAAGTAGATTAGAAGAAGGCAAAGGTATATGCAAGAGTATTCAGTGGGAGATCTCTGCTCCAATAACTGTGGCAAAAGGCTGATGACAGGCCTGGAGAGATGGCTCAGTGGTTAGGAGTATCTGTTGCTTTGCAGAGGACCTGGGTTCAATTGTAAAAGCAATTTCATTGGAAAAAAGAGTGAAATAAAACTAAGGCAGATCAGTTTCTGTTGAAGAAGGATGGAAATGCAAGGACACTAATAAATAACACTATACGTATAAGCTCAGCTCAGTTGTTTGGTGCCAAATTACCTTTTCTGTGCCATAACTGCATCATCTGTAGGATGAGAATATGATAACATTGACATGATAGGCTTCTTTTGATAATCATATCTATCATTATAAAGCATTTAGCATAGCACGTGCATATACTGAATGATCAGTAAATATTTGATGTTTTGTTCGTGTGTGTTTATAAGGCTGTATGTGTAGGTGCGTGTGTAAGTGTGCATGAATGAAGTTTAATGTCAGGTGTCTTTCTCGATCTTTCTTCCCTCTGTTTCTTTGAGACAGGGTCTCTCACTGAACCTGGAGCTCCCCAATTCAGTTAGATTGCCTGACCAGCAGGTTGCGGGGATCTTCCTGGTCTTCCCAGCTCTGGGATTACAGGCGCATGCCATAATACCTGGCTTTTATCTACACGCTGTGGATCTGAACTCAGGTCCTCATACTTGCATAAGAAACATTACCAACTGAACCCTTTTTCTGGCCCCAAGAGGTTTCTAGTACTGGTAGTATGTATAGACAATAACCGTGTACCTAGCATTTAATGCAATTCCATCGAAATTATAGACTCTTCAATTTCCATAAGCTTCAGGCTAATACAATGTGTATTTTAAATAAATCATCTTACAGAACTAGTCCAGTTGCAAAGAACTGAGGTCATTTAATTTACTTAATGATGGGTATCTCAAGGTTTATTGATTTAACTTGCTATGACAGCACTAGGCATATGTTTTTATTGTGTCCAAGTATCACTTCATTATTAATGCAAGCCATATGTAAGTATGTGCTTACATTAGTACAGAAATGCTGTTATCCAGGAGAATGACACCATGAATTACAATGTGGTAGACAGAAGCAACAAAATCCAGTTAGAAGAGACTTAGATGATAAGAAGTCAAGTAACAGAGGAGGTTCCAGGATTGGTTAATTCAGTGGTTGGTGATGTCATCAGAGACCCAAATTCCTTCCATGTCTGCACTCTCCTCTTCTCAGTAGCTTCTCTAATAATCTGTGTCCCAAAACAATTAGACCCAGGGTTCAAGACATTTACATGATCGTATGTGTTTATCAAACTGTTAGCAGTTATCTCTGGAACATGCACATTTAGGACAAATTTGGTTTCTACTTTGTACATTTTGATAGTATTTAAAATTTTTTTTAACAAAGTATGAACAATAAAGTTTTATTACCCACCTCTTCCCAGCACCTCACAACCACTATTCTTTCAGTTTTCATAGATTCTCACTATATAGGAGAAGCTGGCTTCCAACTTGTGGTTCTTCTGCCTCCACTTCAGTAATTTTAAATATCCTCAGAGAAAGCATAGCTCTGCTATGTGACTGGCCCTTTTGTAAAGATCTTCAAACTTTGGGCATAGATTTAGAACTCTTGGTTTCACAGAATAGCAAACCTTTAGTAAAATGCCTTAAAGAGTGTGTCGGTTTTCCTAATTGACCTACTCACTTTCTTTTCTTTCCTTTTCCTCCTTCCTTCCTCCCTTCTTTTCTTTCCTCTTTTTTCCTTTTATCTGTGTGGCCCAGGCTTTCTTCAAACTTGAGGTCTTCTGCCAAGTGCTGGAGTTTCAGGCATGTGCTAGCAGTGGGCACAAAAGTTTTAACTGTACAACCCTCAGAGCTGTCTGATGGGACAGTAGCTTTGCACATTGGGCATCACAGGCTCCAAATCAGTTTATGCTCCCTTAGTAGCAAGTGGATCATCTCATTCCTGGCACCGTTCTGTGCTCTGTCTGCAGCCCACATTAATTCCTGTTAAGTACTAATATAAGCTTCCTTGAGTCATTTCTGGAACCAGGCAGAGCAATCTCTAAACATAGCCTACAACTCTTCCTTCAGGATAGTCTCAGCATTTCTATCTGTAGCAACTGCAATAGGAAATGGGTTAAAAATAGTAAAACTAGAACATATCAAAATTAATTTTTACAAATTTTAATATCCATACACATTAAATTTGTCCCCTATCTATTTCTCTTACCTATATGTAATGTAGGCTGAACTCAAACTCAGGATCTTGCCTCAACTTCTAGCGTGCTGAGATTCATAGGCCACTATACATAGCTGTGCTTTTTGGAAAAAAAAAAAGAAACATCAATCCCAGCCTTTCTTCTTAATTTCTTCAGTGAATATACTTCTTGGGAACCAGATTTAGCTAGCACACACTCTAGCCCCTTCCACTTACTTCCCTTGAGGTAGATTGTTTCCTAATTTTCTGAAAAATTGCCATACTGGTTTCCAAAGTGCTTGTACCAGTTTGCACTCCCACCAGCAATGCAGGAGTGTTCCCTTTCACCCACAACCTCTCCAGCATAAGTTCAGTGTTTTTGATCTTGGTCATTTTACAGGTGTAAGATGGAACCTCAGAGTTGTTTTGATTTGCATTTCTCTGGTGACTAAGGATGTTGAGCATTTCCTTAAGTGTCTTTCAGTCATTTTAAATTCCTCTGTTGAGAGTTCTCTCTTTAGGTGTATACCCCATTTTTTTTATTGGATTCTTTGTTGTTTTGATTTCAAGTTACTTGAGTTCTTTGTATATTTTGGAGATCAGACCTCTGTCTGATATGGGCTTGGTGAAGATCTTTTCCCATCCTGTAGGCTGCTGTTTTGTCTTGTTGACTGTGCCCTTTGCTTTACAGAAGCTTCTTAGCTTCCGGAGGTCCCATTTATTAATTGTTGCTCTCTGTGTCTGTGCTACTGAATTTTCCTACATATTGCTGCTATTTTTTTTAACCTTTTGAAGCAGACATAGCTTGCTTGTTTAAAAGACCTTTCAGATTTAAGAGTGTAGAGAAACCTATACTTTGCTTTCTATTAAGATCAAAGTGTAAAGTCCAGTTCCAGTCACTTCTCACCAATTTTATTTCCTGCTACTTCTTCCCAGTAAGTTTTCAACACCTTGAGCTTCTCTGTGCCTGGAACATGCCTCTGTCTTATTCATTGGAATACCTTCTGTACACATTAAGAATTCCTACCTCAGTCAGGCAGTGGTGGCGCATGCCTTTAATCCCAGCACCGGAGAGGTGGAGGCAGGAGGATTTCTGTGAGTTCAAGGCCAGCCTGGTCTACAAGAGCTAGTTCCAGGACAGGCTCCAAAGCTAAACCCTGTCTCAAAAAAAAAAAAAAAAAAAAAAAAAAAAAAAAAAAAAAGGAAAAAGAAAGAAAGAAAAGAATTCCTCCCTCATGCACTAGGGATAGATCCTGGTCCCACTGCTAGGGCTCCCACAAACAGACCAGGCTATAAAACTACAGCCTAAACGCAGAGGGCCTAGTTCAGTCCCATGCAGGATCCCCAGAGGTCAGTCTGGAGTCCCTGAGCTCCCAGTAGCTCGGGTCAGCTGTCTCTGTGGGTTTCCCTGTCTTGATCTTGAGTGCCCATGCTCAAATTATTCCTCTTCCCTCTCTTTGATTGGAATACTGTACCTGGGCCTGATGGTTGGCTGTGGAGCTCTATATCTGCCTCCATCAGATAAAGGCTCTAGGATGAAGGTTCTATGATGACAGTTAGAGCAGTCCCCAATCTGTGTGACCCCTGGCAGTGGGACCAGGATCTATCCCTAGTGTATGAGATGGCTTTTTTTAATTTTATTTATTTATTTTATTTATTTATTTATTAAAGATTTCTGTCTCTTCCCCGCCACCGCCTCCCATTTCCCTCCCCCTCCCCCAATCAATGAGGACTACTGAGAACTCAAGAACAATGGCAATGGGTTTCTGATCCTACTGCACGTACTGGCTTTGTAGGAGCCTAGGCAGTTTGGATGCTCACCTTACTAGAACTGGATGGATGTGGGTGGTCCTTGGACTTCCCACAGGGCAGAGATGGCTTTTTGAAGCCCATTTTCCATGGTGGGATGCCTTGCTCAGCCTTGATGAGGGGAGGCGGGGCTTGGTCCTGTCTCAGCTGAAAGTGCCAGGCTTTGTTGACTTCCCCACTCTCTTTCTGAGGAGTGGATAAGGATGGGTTGGGGGGAAGTGGGGAGGAGAGGGAGCGGGGAAGGGAGGGCGAACTGTGATTGGTATGTCAAATGAATAATTTTTTTAAAAAAGAATTCCTACCTCAGGCTGTTGAGTTGGCTCAGTGGTTAAGAGCACTTGCTTGTCTTGAAGAGGACTTGGATTCATTTCCCAATACCCTTATGGAGGCTCACAGCCATCTGTAGCCCCAGTCCCAGCACAGCCAAAGCTCTCTTCTAACCTTCCAGGGCACCAGACTTACATGTGTTGGATACTTATATGCATACAGGCCACACACTCATGCACTTAACAATAATAAGATAATTTTAAAAACAAGAATTCCTATCTACTCTGTGAGGCCTGTGGAGACCTCCGGTGTGGGGTTTTTCTAACTAGGTGTACCTCTGGATTCTTGGCTTCTAGCAAAGTGCTGTAGCACACAATAGGTACTCGTTAGATAGTTTTGAAATGCTCCACTTACTGGGATCTTAGTATATAATGAAGCTGAGTAGGTAGCCCAGTGGTGGACCACATGCCTGTCTTACCCAAGACCTTAGGTTTGATTCCCCAGCACTGAAAAAAAAAAAAAAACAACAAAACCAAAATAGACTGTGAGTTAGTTAAAGATACATTCACTACCAAGCATTTCAGGAAACAAGCAGGCTACAGATAGAAGAGATACATTCTGAGGGGAATTTTAAGTTTTGTGTCTGTACTTAGCCTTTAATTCCCTTGTTCTTTCATTCTCCTCATTCATGGGTTTTCCTAAGCTTTGAGACAAGACAAAAAAAAAAAAAAAAAAAAAAAAAAAAAAAAAAAAAAAAAAAAGGAGAGAGAGAGAGAGCAGTTCTGAAAAAGAGAAAGGACCTAGGCAACAAGTACCTTAGCAACGAAGGCTACAATTTTGGAAACTACTTGAAAGTGTTTGCTCTTAAGCCAACCCATGCTATGAAAATTTCTCTTTGCCAGCAAGATTCTAGGATATTTGATGAAATTATTCTGTTCATGTTTCCTTTGAATGCATGGCAGCTTAGTTGCTGGTTTAATAACGGTGTGAGTGTTTTTTGTTCTGGTAACACCCCTTCCTAAGCTTTAGTGCTTGGTTAAAATCAGCAAGAGAACTGAGATGACATTGATCCCTAGTGTCTCAGGAAAGAAAAGCTGGCAGTGGTGCTGGGTGCAGTCGTGTACCCTGAAATCCCAGCACTCAGAAGTGGAGGGGCTCAGCTAGGTATGAGGGCCAACCAAAAAAAAAAAAAAACAGATTCATTTCAAAGTACACAAAAATGTTATTGCTGTTTTGTCTCGTGTTTCTTCTGTTAGCAACTGTTTCATTTTGACACATATAGACTTCTGAATAGCACAATGCTTTAGTCAAGATCCAATTTTCATTTTTTTTCAGTTTTGAAGTTAACAAATGCCCTTGCTACTGTACATTAGGCACTCAATAAGTATTTATTAACATTAACTTCATATTTTGAATTATTAATCGGAAACATTAAAGCAAGCTTGACTGTTATATTTTAATTTTCAGTTTCTGCCTTCCCGCACTCGTACATCTGCCAACCGAATTTTCCAAATCAAACAAGTAAGAGGATTTTAAAACTTAACAGCTGCTCATTAGAAATGGAATGATTTGTATTGGATTTATTTAATTATTTCTGGATGTATATATGAATGTGCCGTGACATGTGTGTGGCTTTCAGATGACAACATGTAGAACCCAGCTCTCTCCTTCCTCTGTGTAGGTCCTGGCAAACAAAAAGGTCTGTCATTGGGCTTGGAGGCAGGCGTCATTGCCTAATGAACCACCTTCCCCGCCCCTTTATCATCATCATCATTCTTATCAGAATTGCTGTTTCTGTAATTCTTAAAACAGTCACATGTAATGAAAAATTTTAATTCAAGAGTGCTTTCCTAAAGCAAAACAGGTAAGCTGCCAGATGTGGTACCACAGGCCAGGAATCTCAGGGCTTGGAAGACAGAAGAAGGCAGATAAGGAATTCAAGGTTATCATCAGCTATGTGTTGAGTTCAGGGCCACCTTGAGTTACATGAGACATTTAGTGTCCACATTACAGACCGTTATCTTTAAATTTCTTTCTTTATTTATTTGCTGTTTAGTTTAAACCCAGGTTTTTGTGAATGCTAAACATACACTCTACCATAGAGTGATATACCTGGACCCTTTAGCTTTTTTAACCACACACAACATCAATAAAAATTGTGAGTATACGTGCCTACAAAGTACATAGAAAGCCATGTTTATTTATACATTTCAAGTATACGCCACTGTACTAGCACACTGTATGAATCCTTGACCTAACCAAACTAAAGACACAAAATTACAGTGACCATGGTGGTGTATGCCTGGAATCCCAATGCTCAGAAGCTGGTGGCAAGAAGATCAGGAGTTCGAGGCTAGCCTGACCTAGAGGAAATTTTGTCTCAATATGTCACCCTCCACCACAAAAAGAAAAAATGCTAAAGGATGTGATAAAAAGGAAATGGTATTTTTAGAAATTCTTAAGCATCATTAATAAAAGCTCAGTAGTGATAGTAAATACAAATTCCTTTTTATAATATTTCATCATTTCTGTAATATTTACTTCAAATGTACATGACTAGTATTATCTTCTGTCCAAGATTTCTTTGTAGGATTAGTTTTTTGTATTTATTTTTCTCTCATATATAAATATTACAGTTTCCCCTCCCTCCACTACTCCTGGACCTTCTCCCCGAACTTCCCTCCTCCCCAGATCTACTCCTCCTCCTCCATTTCCCTTCAGAAAAGAGCGGGCCTGCCAGGGATATCAACCAAGCATGACATAGCAAGTTACAATACGACTGGGCACAAACCCTCATATCAAGGCTGGATGAGGCAACCCAGTAGAAGAAAAAGGGTCGCCAAAATAGGCAAAAGAATCAGAGGTTTGTAGAATTTTGTTGTTTTGAAACCAGGCCTCACTGTGCTGCCTAGGCTGGTCTTGAACTCCCCAGCTTGAGTGATCTACCTGCCTCAGCTTCCCTGGTATCTCAGCTGGTACTACAGGGCCTCACACATAGTAGGCAAGCACTCTGCCACCAAACTGTACCCTTGCTCCATTTCAACCATTTTTAAGAGTACAGTTAATGGTATTAAGGACATTCACAACGTTAGACAATTGTTTCTGTTTCTAGGACTGTCTTGTCATGCGCAATAGAAACTATGTATCCATTTAAACAATAACCACAATCACCCCAGCCCCATCCTGTAAGTTCCATTCTATTTTATGGCTCTATGAATTTTGACTATTCTAGGTACTGCATATAAACCAAATAATATATAATATTTATACTGGCCTTTTCTACTTAGCATAATGTTTTCAAGATTCATTCATGCTGAAGAATATATTTAATTGTTTTAGAGTACTGGTAGTTGAACCCAGGCCCTTGTACATGCTAAGCAAGCACTTTACCACTGAACTATATATCGAACTCATACCTTCATTTTTATAGAGAGCTGAACAACATTCTTTTGTGTGGACATAGCACATTTTCCCCCTGTCCGCCTGATGAGATTGTTTACCTCTTGTGAGTGGTGCTGTTATGAATGTTGGTATAAAAGTGTCTGAGTCCTTATTTTCATCTCTTTGGGGACTTTTCTACAGATTCTGAACCATTTTTATTATCAAGAGCAATATCTAAAGATTATAGTTTCTCCAGATTTTCACTAATACTTGTTATTTCTTTGATAAATATTCTAAGCGCCTATCTTATATAAACAATCCATTTCATCACTTATGTAATGCATGCTTTAAATTTTTATTATATTTTATTTATTGATTGATTGATTTAGTGTGTGCTCATGTGATGGGAGTATTCCAAGGTGCAAGTGTGGATGTCAGAGGACAATTTGGGGGAGCGGATTTGCTAAGAAATATTAGTTTGGAATTGATCCATTTGTTTATGCTGTGGAACGTTTGTTTAATGATGCAAAGACGTGTTGCATTCTTTTATGTTGCATTTGTTTAACTCGGTGACGTTGTGTTATTTTGCCTGTCTAAAACACCTGATTTGTCCAATAAAGAGCTAAATGCAAAGCAAGGCAGGAGAAAGGATAGTTGGGGCTGGCAGTCAGAGAGGAGAAGTAGGAGGAGAAGTCTGCGAGGAGAAGATTGAGGAGCAAGAAAAGGAGGAGAACACCAGCGGCCAGCCACACAGCTACACAGCAAGCAATGGAGTAAGAGTGAAAGAAAAGATACACAGAAATAGAGAAATATAAATGTCGAGAGGCAAAAGGTAGATGGGATAATTTAAGTTAAGCAAAGCTGGCTATGAAGAAGCCAATCTAAGGCCAGGCATTTATAAGAAAGAATAAGCCTCTGTATGTATTTATTTGGGAGCTGGGTGGTGGGTCCCCCTAAAAGAGCCAAATGAATAAAAAATAAACCCAACTAACTACAGTGGTTCTCCCCTTTCCATCATGTGGAAAAGAAAAGAAAAGAAAAGAATAGAATAGAATAGAATAGAATAGAATAGAATAGAATAGAATAGAATAGAATAGAATAGAATAGAACCAGGTCATCATGATTGATGGCAAGCACCTTTACCACCAAGCCATGTCACCACCCCTATAATACATATTTTGAACTTCATTGGTTTGATCCAAATCATCTTTAACTCCTATCATTTACTTAAATCCATACTGATAGACATTTGGTGTGCTATAGACTAAGGCCATCATAGTACTACTAGCAGAGAAAAGCAAGGACTTGTGAATCTTCTGGCTCCTGACAGGTACAGTTTCTCATCCAGTCAGTTTCTGTGCATTTGATATGTTGTAATGCAGAAGGAATGGACCACTGTTGTGATAATTTGTAGGATAACAGAGTAGAGAACCAGCCATTACAGAGAGATTTGTTTATAATGAAGTAATGGCGCTCTTCCATAGCCTAGTGAATAGCAATGAAGTACATCTTAGTGAAATTTGACTAAATGAAATCTTGTACAACAGTAGGAGTTGGGCCCTTGGTTTATTCTTATTTCCTTACCTTCCAGGAAGAAAGGATGGATATAGCAAGCAGAGAAGCAATGCATGAACGGTGAGTGTCATACTTTGAGTTACTATTTTGATCATCTGTATGTGCGGTTGTATCTTCTCCTTCAGATGGGCCGACTACAACACTAATAATTTCTTTTCTTCTGCAGGGAGATGCATACTGCAATGCAGATAACTCAGAATTGGGAAACAAGTCTAACTATGGTACAGTATTCACAGTTTAATTTTGTAGAAAATTTCTATTTTCACTAATATAGTGTTGTGTCAACAGCATCCACATGACAGTTCACAACCTCCTGTAACCCCAGTGGCAGCAGATCTGCCACCCCCTTCTGACTGACCCCTGCGGGTTCCTGTACATATGTGATGCACAGAAACTCACTCAGGTCCACACATATGCACAACAATTGCAAAATGATCCTTCAAAAGAAACATTGTATGGTTGTACCCATAAAAATAATGTCATTATCTGAAAGAGAGGCTGAAATAGTTTCTGACCCCAAACTGTAGATGTACCTGGGAGTTGTGAAGTCTCTCTACAGGTGCCATATTGGAAAAGCAGAGACAGGAGGTTGCTTTGACTCTAGAAATACCAGGTCAGCCTGGACAATATAGAGAGGATGAGGGCGGGAGATAGAGACACAGACAGACAGAGGAGGAAAACAGAGAAGCAAAGAGAGACACACAGAGACACAGAAACAGAGAGACACACACAGACAGACCGAGACACCGTGAGGAGAGAGACATTGAGAGAAACACGGAGAAAGAGATACTTCCTGATGTTGACTCTGTTGTGGACCAATGGACTGGCTTGCTCTCTTTACTGATTAACTCAAGAAAAGTCCAGTTGTTGCCAGCACTGGGTAGTTAGAAGAGGATCAGAAGTTCAAGGTCATCCTTGACTACAAGTTGAAGCCAGCATGGCTACATGAGACCCTGTCTTTAACAAAAGGTTGAGGATAAGGACTTGGCTTAATTGGTAAAGTGTTTGCCATACAAGCATGAGAACCAGAGTTTGATTCCCAGTGCCCCTGTAAAAAACACAGGCATAGTAGTGTGTGCCTATAATATCAGCCCTGGCAGGGGTTGGGAACAAAGACAGGAAGTTCCTTAAAGCTTGCTAGCCAGTCAGTCTAAATGAATTCTTGAACTCCAGATTTATGAGAGACCCTGTCTCAAAAATAATGTTGAAAGTAATTGAAGAAAACATCTGATTTTGACCTTGGGCTACATGTGTGCATGTGGGTGCATGCACTTACACACACACACACACACACACACACACACACACACACACACACACACGACACACAAGTTCATTTGTGCTAAGGTGCTTAGGTGAAAAAAAAAACATTTGTATTCCCTTCTATATAATTTAGCAACTGTAGGTTAGAGTGTTTTTTTTGTTGTTGTTTTGGTTGGTTGGTTTTAAATTTTTATTCTTTATTCATTTTATATTTCAACCGCAGTTCTCCCTCCCATCCCTCCTCCTGTCCCTCCTCGCCTCCCCATCAATCCCACTCCCTATCCACTCCTCCGAAAGAGTAAGGCCTCCCACTGGGAGTCAACAAAGCCCAACACATTAAGTGCAGGTAGGACTAAGCCCCTTTCCTCTGCATCAAGGGTGAGCAAGGCATGTCATTATAGGGAATGGACTCCAAAAAGCCAGCTCATGCACCAGGGATGTACCTGGTCCCACTCCTAGGAATCCGCCAAATAGACCAAGCTACACAACTGTCTTCCACATGCAGAGGGCCTAGTTTGGTCCCATGCAGTCTCCACAGCTGTTGGTCTAGAGTTCATGAATTCTTACAAGCTTGGTTCAGCTGTCTCTGTAGATTTCTCCATCATGATCCTGACCTCCCCTGCTCATATATTCCCTCCCCCCTCTCTTCAAGTGGATTCCCGGAGCTCAGGCTGGTGCTTGGCTGTGAATCTCTGCATCTGGTTCTATCAGTTACTGGATGAAGGCTCTAGGATGACAGTTGGGGTATTCACCAGTCTGGTTACAGGGGAAGGTCAATTCAGGCACCCTTTCACTGATGTCTTCACTGGGGTCATCCTTGTGGATTCCTGGGAATTCCCCTAGCACCAGGTTTCTCCCTGACCTGATAGTGGCTCTCTCAATCAAGATCTCTCTTTCATTGCTCTCCCACTCCATCCCTCCCCCAACTTGACCATTCCATTCCCGTTCCCTCATGTTCTTATTCCCCCATCCCCTCCCATCTACTGTCTCCCCTCATCCCCAGTTTACCCAGGAGATTTTGTCTAATTTCCCTTCCCAGGGTGATCCATGCATCTCTCGTAGGGTCCTCCTTGTTACCTAGCTTCTCTGGAGCTGTGAATTGTAGTCTGGTTATCCTTTGTTTATGAGTGAGTACATATTGTGTTTGTGTTTCTGAGTCTGGGTTACCTCACCTATGATGTCATTGTTTTCTACTGCTGAGTAATACTTGATTGTGCAAACGTGCCACATTGTCTTTAGCCATTCTTTGGTTAAGCAACATCTGGGTTCTGAATATTATGAATAATGCTGCTATGAACATTGTTGAGAAAATGTCCTTGAGTATGATTGAGTATCCTTTGGGTATATGCCCACTAGATCTTGAGGTAGATTGATAACTAATTTTCTGAGAAACTGCCATGCTCATTTACAAAGTGGCTGTACAAGTTAGCACTCCCACCAGCAATGGATGAGTGTTCCCCTTACTCCACATCCTCTCCAACATAAGCTGTCCTATGTGATTTTGATCTTAGCCATTCTGACAAGTGTAAGATGGTGTGTGGGCCTTGATGTATGATTTAAACTTGAGTATTGTTTCTTTCACATATGTGGGTGCCCTTATATTTGGGACATAGATGTTCAGAATTGAGATTTCATCTTAATAGATTTTTCTTGTGGTAAATATGAAATGTCCTTCTTCATCTCTTTTGATTATCCTTAATTTGAAGTCTATTTTGTTAGATATTAGGATAGCTACACCAGTTTGCTGCTTAGGTCCATTTGGTTGGAAAGACTTTTCCTAACCCTTTACTCTGAGATAATGTCTGTCTTTGAGGTTGAGGCATGTTTCTTATATGCAGTAGCAGGATGAATCCTGTTTTCATATCCATTCTTTTAGTCTGTGTCTTTTTATAAGCAAATTGAATCTATTAATATTAATATTAATATATATTAATGACCAGTGATTGTTAATTCCTACTATGTTTTGGTGGTAATGTGTGTGTTTCCCTTCTTTGAAATCTGTTGGTGTGGATTGTCCATTGCCTGTGCTTTTATGGATGCTGTTAACTTCTTTGGGTTGCAGTTTTCCTTCTAGTACTTTCTGTAGGACTGGATTTGTAGACAGGTATTGTTTAAATCCGGGTTTGTCATGGAATATCTTTTTTTCTTCATATATGGTGACTGAAAGTTTTGCTGGGTATAGTAGTAGTCTGGGCTGGCATCCATGGTCTCTTAGAGTCTGCATCACATCTGTCCAGGACCTTCTGGCTTTCATTATTTCCATTGAGAAGTCAGGCATAATTCTGAGAGGTCTGCCTTTATATGTTATTTGGCCTTTTTCCTTTACAGCTCTTAACATTTTTTCTTTATATTTAGTGTTTTGATTATTATGTGGCAAGAGGACTTTTTGTTTTGTTCCTGTCTATTTGGTGTTCTGTAAGCTTTTTGTACTTTCATAGGCATTTTCTTCTTTAATTTGGGAAAGTTTTCTTCTTTGATTTTGTTGAATACATTTTCTGTGCCTTTGAGCTGGGATTCTTCTCCTTCTTCTATTCCTATTATTCCTAGGTTTGGTCCTTTTATGGTGTTCCAGATTTCCTAGATGTTTTGTGTTATGACTTTGTTGGCTTTAATGTTTTCGTTGACCAATGAATCTATTCCTCTATAGTATCTTTAACTCCTGAGATCTCTCATCCTTCCCTTACATTTTGTTGGTTATGCTTAAATCTATAGTTCCTGATTGTTTCCCAGATTTTTCATTTCCACAATTTCCTCAGTTTGTATTTTCTTTATTGCCTCTATTTCAATTCTCAAGTCTTGAACTCTTTCCTTTGCTTGTTTGATTGCTTTTTCTTGGTTTTATTTGCTTTCTTTAAGAGATTTATTGATTTCTTCCAGTTTTTTGTTTGTCTTTTTCTTGATTTCTTTAAGAGACTTTTTCATTTCCTCTTTAAAGGTCTCTCTCATCTTCACAAAGTTACTTGTAAGGTTATTTTCTCCTGCTTCTTCTATGCTGAGATTTTTCAGGTCTTGCTGTTGTGGAACTACTAGGTTCTGGTGGTGCCATATTACTCTTTAGGTTGTTGAATGTATTCTTGCACTGGTGTCTACCCATCTTCTCCAGTCAGTGCAGGAGTGTCTGTGCCTCTTGGTCCTATCAGTGCAGGCAGTGAGTCTCGGGCAGCTGCTAAGTTCAGGGCTGATGGGTGGGTTTGGGAGGTAGAGTGATGGGGGTGGTGGTGGAGAAGCCAGATCATAGGAGCCTTTCCTGCTGACTGGCTAGTGTGGCTGCAATGGGTGGGGGAGGGGCATAGGGGTGTGCCTTGGGGCCTAGGGCCTAGATACTGCTCTGTCCAGCTGGGAGGCCAGCCACTCACCCCTTGGTCTAATCAGTGCAGGCATTCTCTCTAGGTTAGAGTGTTAAGGAGTATATTTACTGGGCTAATATGACCTTTATTTCAATAATTTATAATATTTCCACTAACAGTTTGAACAAACAGTCTTTAATTGTGATTGTTGTATGACTTTTACTCTTCTTTTCTGTGAATATCCATGACAAAGCGAGAATTGAGCTGAAATTCAAGTAGGGGAGTCTGGTTAATGTCAATTTCTAGACTTAGAAGTTAGTAGATGTGGAAATGGATTATTAGCGGAAGACATCTTTTCCTTTGAAAGATGCCTTAGATGGGCACCTGGTACTCATTTGAGAGTAGCTTTTGAAGTCACTGGCCAGGTGAGTGCTGAGGAGCTGAGGAGACAACCTCTGGTGTCTTGGCCTTCTTCGGGCTTCAGTTTGTAGATGCTATTGGAGTTCCTTAACTAAGCAGATTCTAATTAGTTTAGGTGTTGGCATGAGTGAATAAGAGAACCTGAGCTTTGGGAGTTGGAAGAGAACACATACTATACAAGTTTAACTTGATTCCAGTTTTGGAAAAGAATGAATTTTAAAATCCCTAATTATGAGAGTAACACTATGCAGGAAAGGACCAAAAACAATTTAGTGAGAATTACGATACAAATGAAATATCAAGCACAAATATGTATGTTAGTTTATAGTTTTCAGGTCCAACCTTAAGGAAAACATTAATTTTAGGGGCTGAGTATATTTGTATATGTTGTTCAATATTGAGTGTTCACAATGCTTTTTTGGGGGTACTAAGTAAGCACCTCAATGACCAAGTGGTTTTCTCCTCCAAAAGATCAAGTGTGCTCTTACTTTGTTGACACGAATCTTGGGTTCCCTACAGATTTTGTGCTAAGAGCCCCTCACTGTAGCACTGTGATCCTGTACTAAGTACTCCCCTGCTCATCAACAGGCATTTCTCCCAAGGGCTTGAATGGCATGCAGCCAGTGCTGCAATTGTACACTTCTTCTTTACACAGAATGACACCACCACCATGCAACCATCTGTTATAAGGAGCATCAAACAAATTCATATCTCTCCAGTGGCTTCTTTCACCAAGGAATCTGGGAAGGTAAGAAAGGAGTGCTTAAAAGCCTATGTCCCTTGAAATGTTAATGGATATTAATAGTCACCCACTCAAGTCTTTAGGGGAATATATATGACTGTATATACCCGATTCTGTGGGTTCATTTTTCTGTCAAGCATAGTGAGTGGCACATGCCTGTGATCTCAGTACTCAGAAGACTGAAGCAGGAAGACCTCAAGTATGAGGCCAGCTTGGGTTACATAGTGAGACTGTTTCAAACACAAACATAAAGTGACCTGTGAAATATTTTACCCTTTTTTTTCATTTCTTAAACATGTTATTTGCTACCAACTAAATCCAGCAGCTTTTTAATATATAGTTGAACTAATTTTGGAATGACATACAATTGTATAATTACAGTCATAGTAAAGATTGAGAGTGGTCCTCATGCTAATTCCCTTGTGATGTTTTCTACTCAGCCTTCTCTCATCATCCCAGCATACCTTAGAAAGCTACTGAGAAAAGTAGTGATTTAAAACTCTGTATTCAAATTTGGTTTTAATGGGGATTTTTCTCCATCCTTGCAAATGTGTGTGAATTGCAGTGGTTTGCCTTCAAGCCTTATTCACAGGTCCATGTGATGGTTTCAGCTTTTTTTGTTATTGCTTCTATTTTGTTTTGTTTGATCAGACAAGGTCTTTCTCCCTAGCTCAGGTCAGATTTGAACTTGTGATGATCCTCCTGTCTTGGGCTCCCAAGTACTGGGATTACAGGTGTGAACCACCATGGCAAACTCATATGTGACCATTTTCTTTCTCTCTTCTCTCTTTCAAATTCTTTCTTCTTTTCTTCCTTCCTTCCTTCCTTCCTTCCTTCCTTCCTTCCTTCCTTCCTTCCTTCCTTTATTTCTTTTCCTTTCCTTTTCTTAAAGCTGGAACTCAGGGTCTTGTGCATACTAGTCCAACAATCTACCAGTAAACTATCTCCTTGGCCTTCATTTTACTGTTTGAGACAGGCTGTTGAAAAATTGCCCACGGCAGCCTTGAACTCATTGTGTCTGTCAGATGGCCTTGAATTTGCCATCCTCCTGGTTTGGCTCTTGATAACTTGGATGGTAGGCTTGCCCTATCAGGCTATGTGACAATATTTCTATTTAAGTTCATGTTGTCTGAAAATACTAAATTGCTTGTAAAATAAATTTTTTTTCACAATGCTGGGGATAAAACTCGGGGTCTCATGCATGCAGGACAAACACTCTATCACTGAACTTATCTCAGGCCCCCAAGTAAGTATTCCGATAGCTTAAAGGAAAGTAGAGTTTCAAGTTCTGTAAAAATGAAGTTACTTTGCTTTAGTGAAACTAAAATATCATTCATTTTAATTTATCATTTTATATACCGAAACATAAAAATTCAGTGACCAACTAGTGAATTCGGCAAACCACTAACCCTGGTTTGACCATAATTTTTCTCTGACCAAGTTCAAATTTATTCATAAGTATCTATAGCACTTTATTTGTTTACTGTAAAAACAATCTCATGTAGTCCAGGCTATCCTCAAACTTAATTTGTAGCAGGGGATATCCTTAAATTTTTGATCTTTCAGCCTCCACCTCCAAAGTACTGGAATTACAGGTGTGCTGCATCGTATCTAGTCTACACAGTGCTGGGGTTTACACCCAGAGCATCTAACATCTGGCTAAAACACTCTGGCAACTGACTGACACCCACAGCTTTCTAAAATACTTGAAAGAAAATATCTCTGGGGCTCTTCAGTTTAGTGGCAGTGCTCCACAGTGCTTGACTAGCATGCAAGAGGTCATGGGTTCCATCCCCAGGACTGCAAGAACTTTGATTTTTAATCTTATTTCCTATTAATATTTAGAGAAGGGCAATGCAGTGATGTGATATTATATAGTACACAGAGTTCTCATTAGTACATAGACTTAAGTGTTTATAATGAGATCACAATTGATTTTGTTTAAAAGTTTTCTTGTAATAATCATTATGACTTTATTTTGGAATTCACAGGACCATGAGAACTGTTAGACCAAGCATTCTGGAAACATCAAAAAGGAAAGGTACCTTTACATTCTGGTAAGAAATAAATATGACTTTGAATTATTTTGTAAAATTAGCTGATATCAAATATTATTCAATTTTTTTCCTTTTAACTTGGTTATTGTTATTGTTTTTATTCTTTTAGACCATAGTCTCACTATGTAGCCCTGGCTGGCCTGGAACTTGGTACGTAGCTCAGGCTGGCTTCCGACTGAGTTCCACTTGCCATTGCCTCCCAAATGCTGGAATTAAAAGTGTTTGCCACCAAACCTGACTAAAAACTTTTTTAAATTTTAAATGTTTAATTTTTTGGAAGTTCATCCCTGAGAGGACTGTATTTACACACTTTCTACTTCTCCCTCTCGTTCTGCATATCTGTGGGGAAGTATATGCATGTGACTGCTGTCCTCAGAGGCAAGAAGAGAATACCAGGACCATGGAGCTAGAGTCACAGGTGCTCGTGAGTGGCCCGGCATGGGTGCTGGAACTGAGCTCTGTCCCTCTGCGTGTGCATGGCGTGCTCTTAAATGCCAAGAATTGCTCTAACCTTCAAAAATTGTTTTCAAAGCATTTATTTTTAAAATATGTTTGATAAGTCACTAGAGGTCTTTCATTTTTCCCAACAGAAATATACTTAAAGGCATATTGAAAATTGTAGACTTCTTCATAACTGTGCATTGGAGAATGTAATGAAATATTCAGCTCAGCACACCGCACACTTTCCAGTGTTAATCTTGCTAAGCTATGTTCTTCTTTTGTAAATACAACTACTGAACTACATGTTTATACAAGTTTAACTACTGTTGATGGGAGAAAGGGTAAATAGGAAGGAAATGAACATTGTGTTTGTGAAAATCAATTAAGGTAAAGAAAGAGAAGAAAAATATAGGGAGAAGGTTGGCATATATCACAATGGTTTATGTATTTTAGGATAATTAATGACATTCTTCCTGACAATGTACCCAATTCAGATGTGCTTTTTATATTCTAAGAACAAGACTAGGTAAAATCTGGCTGTGCACGGTGCCTGCATGCCTATAACCTCAGCCTTTTGGAGGTAGAAGCAGGAGGGTATGGATTTCAAGGTCATCCTCAGCTAGATAACAAATTTGACGCCAGCCTTGGCTACTGAATGAGATATTTTCTCAAAAAAGAGAAATATTCAAATATGCCAACAGTCTAAGAATTCTTTGAAAAATAGTTCTACACAAAATATTTTATTACATGGTGACTTTTTCTTAGAATTTTATGAGATTACAATTTTTCTTAGGGTCTAGCAGTACCGTTGAGCTGTAGAATCCTGGCCTAGCATGCATGAGGCTCTGGGTTCAATCCTCAGCACTTCATAAACTTGTTTGGGTTTGCTACTCTAGCAGACAACTGTCAAATTTATTTGTCTGTGTATCCCTAAGGGAATTCCAAAGTCAATTCTGCATATACCACATAGTGTGTATATTAAGTCAGACTCTCTCAGGCACGTGCCATACAAATCTGATCAAAATTAATTTGGTCATTGGTGATCAAAATCAAGCAGGTAAGTTGAAATCTAATCTCATTAGTGTATTTTGGAATATTAATATTTACCTAGGAAACAACCTCTGTCTGATTTGGAGCCTTTCAAGATAAATGAAATACAGGGAAAGATGATATAAAAATCAAAAAGAAGACTCTGGTTGGGGAAACTGTTAAAAAAGAATGAGGACATTGGAAAGTACAAGAACATGAGATTAAGATTGGTCTCTCAAGTGTGTGTGATATGCAGTAATTCATTCCCCGAGGGTAATCAAGAGCCGCCAAGGCTTCAATTGGCAAGTCCAGGGAATTTGAAGAAACTAGACTGCTGTAAAATACTCCTTTTAAACTAATGCTAAGATTACCAAAGCTTATTTCACATTTTCTTTTATGAGGAATGCATTTTTGTTTTCCATGTTTCATAGTTAAGTAAAAAGGGAGAAACGGGTCATTTTTCTATAGCAGTGTAAGCATTGTCTAGAAAGGAACAGGATCAGGCAGTTCTTTAGTGCTGAAGGAGCTGTGGGTTCATGGTAAGAGGGTCTATTGAATCTCTATCTCACAGACACTTTTGTTGTGTTGTTAAGAATTGAATCCAGGGCCTTTCGAATGCTAGGCAAATATTCCTACCCTGCACAATACGTCTAAGCCCTTCTTGGGACATTTTGAAGTGGTAGCTTTAGTGATTTATCATTCACATGTACTCTACTTGAGATGGTATGGACACTAGCATCAGTTTTTCTCATGGGACGATACTGTTATAAGAATGTAAACTGCAAAAATTAACATCAAGGTAATGACTGTAGCAACTCTGCTTTTATGTATGTAGAGATAGGATTAAACATGGAGCCTCACCTATACTAGGCAAATGCTCTGCCACAGAGTTAGACCCCTGGCCTAGCAGTGTTATTCATTCTTTCCAGTCAAATGTTTCTAGTCAGTATTTTAGAACATGTTTATGCTGTTCATTTTGTGCTATAAGAGAGCTCATCTAGTTATAATTTTTATTTAGAAAATTAAGCTAAGTATAATGACACATGTTTATAATCCAAGATTGCCTGGCCTACAGAGTGAGTTCTGGCTATATTGGGCTACAGAGTGAACTCACTCTCAAAATGAATGAATGAATAATGAATGAATGAAAAAATAAATAGTCATGTTATAGTCCTTGGTTAATACTAAAATGGTACTTTCTTAAAAATAAATCACTTTGTTCTAATTAACTCACAATATAAAATAAACAAAGCCAAAAATAACATCACGTAGCTAGTTTAAGGAAGGCACTTGGCTTGGGTTTCTATTGCTGTGAAGAGACACCATGACCATAGCAGCTCTTACAAAGAAACCATTTTTGAGATGGTGGATTACAATTTCAGAGGTTCAGTCCATTATCATCATGACAGGGAGCATGGCAACATGCAGGCAATGTGCTAGCAACAGGAAATCTACTGACGTGAGAAAAAAGAGACCTCAAAGCCCGCACCCACAGTGACACACTTCCTCCAACTAGGCCACACCTCCTAAGAGTGCCAATGCCATTGGGGACCATTTTCTTTCCAACCACCACAGCACTCAAACACTTGCCAAGTCCCAAACTTTAATCACAGTCAAAACTGGCCATTCTGAAGAATTGGTGCTGTGCCTTAGGACACAATTATATTATATCTATCAATTATATTTTCATTCCCTATCTACCACACAAAGAGAAAACTACAAAGGCATTGCAATGTTAGAATCTAGCTTTGTATCTGCTTTCAGAAGTCATGCATCCAGAGTTTGCTGGCTCCATTCGTTCTCATCACCTAATAGTGTCCGTTCTTGGACTTCTTTCTAGATCGTATACTATACCACACTTACACCTGCTCAAATGGACACATCTGTACCTTATAGCCAAGGAGGCACATATAAGGGAGAACATACGCTTTTTGTTTGTTTGTTTGGAGTCTCAGTCACCTTGCTTAACATACTTCCCAAGTCCTTCTGCTCCTCATTGGGACCTTGGGAGCTCAGTCCAGTGCTCCAGTGTGGGTCTCTGTCTCTATCTCCATCCATCACCAGATGAAGGTTCTATGATTATATGCAAGATATTCGTCAGTATTGCTATAGGATAGGGTCATTTCAGGTTCCCTATCCTCAGCTGCCCAAGGAACTAACTGGGGACCTCAGCTTGGGCATCTGGGAGCCACTTCTAGGTTCAAGTCTCTTGCCAACTCTAAGGTGGCTCCCTTAACTAAGAATTGTGCTTCCGTGCTCCCCTATCCAACCTTCCTTTATCCCAATCCTCCTTTTTCCCCAAGTTCCCCCCATTCTCCCCTTCTCCCTTTTCTCTCCCCATCTCCCCTTACCCCCATCCCACCCCACCCCCAACATGAGCAAAGAAGTCGGGACCACGAGGCGTGCACCCACCCACTGAGACAGTGGAGCTGATCTATTGGGAGCTCACCAAGGCCAGCTGGACTGTGACTGAAAAAGCATGGGATAAAACTGGACTCTCTGAACATGGCGAACAATGAGGGCTGCTGAGAACCCAAGGACAATGGCGCGGGGTTTTGCACCTACTTAATGTGCTGGCTTTGTGGGAGCCTAGCCAGTTTGGATGTTCACCTTCCTAGAAATGGACGGAGGGGGGAGGACCTAGGACTTACCACAGGGCAGGGAACCCTGACTGCTCATTGGACAGGAGAGGGAGGGGGAGAGGAGTGGGGGGAGGGGGAGAAGGGTGGGAGGAGGGGGAGGGAAATGGGAGGCTGGGAGGAGGAGGAAACTTGTTTTTTTTTCTCCTTTTCTCAATTAAAAAAAAAGTTAAAAAAAACATACTTACCAAGTCCATCCATTTTAATGAAGATACCATGGTTTCACTTTTACTTACAGCTGAATAATACATTGTGTTGGCTATATACCATAGTTTCCGTATCCATTAAAATGGCAGCTATTTTTTAAAAGTAATGAAATATCTCACTCTGAAGCCCGCACTCGTCTGAAAATCATGGCATTGCTTGTGCTGCAACCTCTGGTGTGAACCACCATGTCTGGCTTCAAATTTGCCTTTCTATTAACACGTTCCACGTTTGACAAGTCAATAAATAACAATGAACAAGCATTGCTTTCACAATTCAAATCACATTACAGAAGACACATCTGCCCTGACCTACTGTTTTGTCATAGGTAAAATGGAGCATGAAGATCAGCCAAGTAAAATTTGCAGGTATTACCATCTTACAACCTCCTCAGTCCTCCCAGCTGTCAACAAAATGTTTGGTGAGTATTAACATGGGAGTTATAAACAACTAATTATTGGACACTTTTCACTTTGTTTTAAAGTATCCTGTGACTACTGTATATATCCCGAAATACAATACATTATTATATTTAAAAGTTACAAAGTACTATTACAAATGGGTGCTATCAACTTTTGTTTATTTCCCTAGCGCGTTTTAATGTTTGATGGATACACTTTTAGGAGGGTTGCATGGGCATTTGGTTAAGAAGTTTAGAGAAACATAAAAATGCATACTTGGATCTAGGACTATACGTAGTTTAGTGCCTAAGAACATGACGAGTGTGCATGGAGCCTCAGGTTCAGTGCCCACTAGCGCACAAAAAAGCTGGGTTGGTAATGTAGCTCAGTTGGAAGAGTGCTTGCCTAGCAAGCACGAGACCCCGAACCACATAAACCGGCGTGAGCAGTGTATACCCGTGATACCAGTACTTCGAGATAAACCTCATCTATATAGAAAGTTCAAGGCGAGCCTGGGATACAAGAAAGTCTGACTCAAAATGACCAAACCCAAAACTACAGTTGGTAGAGAATTTTAATAAAAAGCATGCCTCACAAATTGTGCTTTACTTGTAGAAAGAGAAATAGAAGGGATATGTTGCTTTTTCTCATACGGCTCTTGTGAAACTTTTTTTAAATTTTTTATTTTATTTATTATTATTATTATTTATTAAAGATTTCTGTCTCTTCCCCGCCACCGCCTCCCATTTCCCTCCCCCTCCCTCATCAGCCCCAAGAGCAGTCAGGGTTTCCTGCCCTGTGGGAAGTCCAAGGACCTCCCACCTCCTTCCAGGTCTAGTAAGTTGAGCATCCAAACTGCCTAGGCTCCCACAAAGCCAGTACGTGCAGTAGAATCAAAACCCAGTGCCATTGTTCTTGAGTTCTCAGTAGTCCTCATTGTCCGCTATGTTCAGCAAGTCCGGTTTTATCCCAGGCTTTTTCAGACCCAGGCCAGCTGGCCTTGGTGAGTTCCTGATAGAACATCCCCATTGTCTCAGTGTGTGGGTGCACCCCTCGCAGCAGTCCTGAGTTCCTTGCTCGTGCTCTCTCTCCTCCTGCTCCTGATTTCGACCTTGGGGTGAAACTTTTTTATGACTAAATGCTAACTGTTTGCATCATGGATTTTGTGTTCTGTGCACATAAAGCAGTGTTTCTTGAATGCTGTAACACCAGTAGCTTGTATTTCTAATCCGGACACTTTCACTCTTGATGGAAATAGCAGTAGGATAGATCTTCTTTCTCCTTCTCTTTCTTTCTTTCTTTCTTTTTTTTTTTTTTTTTTGAGGCTTTTGGGGACAGGATTTTTCTTTGTAATGGGCCAAGCTCTTGCTCACACATGTTAAAGTCTGTAATTGATATCCACATGTGTTCCCCATTCTCTTCTCCAGTTTATCATTATCACTATTATTATTATTATTATTAAACATCCATTTGAACAGGTTTGTTTATTTATTATTTATTTTTGGTTTTTCAAGACAGGGTTTCTCTGTAATTTTGGAGCCTGTCCTGGAACTGGTAGACCAGGCTGGCCTTGAACTCACAGAGATCTTCTTGCCCCTGCCTCTCGAATGCTGGGATTGGGATTAAAGGCGTGTGCCACCACCACTAGGCTAGTTGGACCCTCTTCTAACATATCTGCTAAAAGAAGCCCTCACAATCCATTACTTTCTGATACTAACTCTCTAATTACTTCTAGTAGATTTCTGCTAAATGATTTATATAGTTCAAGATTTTCTCCCATATGGTAGGGGAGGGGAGTGGAGATCAATAATGTTAGATCAATAATGAATTGTATAGTAGAATGTAGACTATCTCCTATTTGGCATTTTTTTTTCAGTTTCCCAATCTGCTTTTCTATCCAACTTGCATGCTTGATTCCTGTGCCCTTAAATTCATTGCAGTAATACTTTATGTTTTTCCAAATAAAAACTATGCTAAAGATCCAGTCATATAGCTCTATGGTATTAGTACATAGAAAACTTTTCTCCTTAATTTTTAGTTTGTTTGTTTGTTTGAGGCAAGGTCTCCTGTAGCCTAGGGTGGCCTTCATGCCTCCTGCCTCCACCTCTCAGTTGCTGTGAGAAAATAACCAGGTTTTGCTCATGCTAGGGGGTAACTCTAAACCAAGTTCCATTCCTGGTACCTTGATTTTGCTTAAGACATGAGATCTGAATTAACTTATGGGAACAACAAATGAAATTATTGAACACATAAAAGTATAGATTCTAATGAAGTATAATTATTCAATTAGCCACCAAGGCAAATAGGAATTGTGTGCTTAGATCTAGAAGTGCAGCTCAGTAGGAAAGCACTTGCCTAGCAGGCTTGAGAACCTGTGTCTGGTCTCCAGTACTGTAAAAAATTAGGTTCTTAATGGCCATACTAGTTTTAAATAACACTTTCCGTAATTGCTAGTCTCCACTGAGGAGGGAAACGTCATCTATGAAAGCAATTTTGAAAATCAATGCAGTTAGCTACACCACGGATCCAAGGACTGTGTATTTTGCACAGGAATCCTTGGGTGTTTAATTTGTTGGGAAGGCGTAGGAAGAGAAATAGTGAGATAAATAAAAGCTAACTGAATAAAATCTGATTTTGTATTTAACCTGATTAGCCCTGATCAACTTTACATTCTAATTAAAGTGTGTGGGTGGGGAAGAGAATGCCAACAAATGTCACCTTTTTCATTTGTGTGATTTTTTTTGCTCATCCTCATGGCTATTGTTCCTCACTCGATTAAATACAGGTTTTAATACATTAGGACTTTTTGCAAAAAAAAAAAATCATGTTTACAGGTGTTTACTGAGTGTTTTGTATTTTTTAAACACCAATTATTTCCATTTTAAAAAAATCTTGAAGGTTTTTAAATAGGAATAAGATGATGTTAAAAGTTTCACATCTAAAGGAAATGCTTTAAATAAGTTGATGTTAATAGTAGCACTTTGAACAATGGGAATGTACCATCATGAAATGAAGCTAAGAGCATGTTTAAAATGCTTCAGCCAATGAAACAGAAGGTAACCTTAAACATTAATGAAACCCATTTTACCTTTGAATAGAATTGAATGATAGGACTCTGATGTAGGTGTGAGGAAATGATTGTGCTGTTACTTTTGTTTATTATTATTTGAGACACCTTCTCACTTTGTGGCACAGGATGGCCTTGAACTCACAGCGAGCTACCTGTCTTAGCCTCGCAACTGTTAGGGTTACGGGTATGAGGCACCATGCCCTGCTGTTAAGATATTTTCAACAGTGGCCCTGATCCATATGATTATCTTCATCTGTGATGCAACTGACGTTTTGATGTGTAGGACTGAAACTTGAACCAAGGGCCTTGCACAAACTAGGCAAGTGTGGTACCCCCGGACTACATCTCCAGGCCTTCAGTTGAATATGGATATGGTGTGTGATGTTGATAGTCCCCTGAAATGAGACAGTATTCTAGAAATTGGTGAAGGACAAGTGAACAAAATATTTTCATTGAGGCTACCATGTTTATTCCTGAAAATGTAGGAAACAACAAGCCAAAAGGTTCGCATGTGCCATTGGCGATTTAGCCAAAAAGAATTTTTTTGTTTTGTTTTTTCGAGTCTGGGTTTCTCTGTGGTTTTGGAGCCTGTCCTGGAACTAGCTCTTGTAGACCAGGCTGGTCTCGAACTCACAGAGATCCGCCTGCCTCTGCCTCCCGAGTGCTGGGATTAAAGGCGTGCGCCACCACCGCCCGGCTCCAAAAAGAATTTTGCCAGCACCCTGGAGGCAGAGGCAGCTGGAGCTCTCTAAGTTCTAGGCCAACATGGTCTACAGAGTGAGTTTCAGGGCAGCCAGGGCTACACAAAGAAACCCTGTCACAAAAAAACAAAAAGAAAAAGGAAACAAATTTTGCAATAAAAAGGCTTTATATTCAAGTATAAAGACTAATGATGAGGTGAATAATGGGGACTGACAAGCCAAGTCTGGTGCATACACCTGTAATCCCAGCACTCGGGAGATGGAGATAGGAAGTTTAAGAATTCAAGACCATCATATGACCATGTAGTAAGTTTAAGGCCGGTCTGGGCTACATGAGTCCAGGATAAACGTGCAGTCCTGATCTTCCTGCATCTTGTTCCCACGTACTGGGAATCTAGGTATGCGCCACCATGCCTGGCTAGTAATCATAAATTCAATTCATTAACACAGTGAGTTTTCTTATTTAATCTCAGTGAGTCATTCAAGTAAATATAGATTGCTATCCATTTATAAAGTTATGAGTAAGATAAGAACTTAATTAAATACATATTTTAGGCTTAAGCATTATGCTTTGAAATGTTTGAGAGCTAGGCTGAGTTACGTCCCCTGCTTCTATTTAATACTTTTTACTAGTGTGTCTCACAACACATAGATAGGATGTGACCTCTGCTAACACGTTGACTGTTAGGGCTGATTCAGATAATCTAGCTAAGTGTATGTACCCTTCCTCCCTCACTGCTCCTATATGGCCCTCCTGAAGCTGTGTGCTTGGACAGAGAGTATGGCCTTCCCCTACAGAGGAAGAAGACACAATCTTTAGTCATGGGTATGCAAACAGCTGTTTCACCCTGCTAGAGTCCACAGATGTTCTACACACATATACATGCACATACAGACACAAGGGGAAAGGGAGGAAGGGGTGGAGGGAGGAAGGGAGAGATCCCAAAATGATGGAAAATGAGACCACTACTCAAATGCACTACTGGTGCATACACCTGTAATCCCAGCACTCGGGAGATGGAGATAGAACATTTCCTGCCAGCCAGTAACAACTATCTCAATAACTTTTTCTCACCTCAGGGGAATACATTGTAGCTCTTTCATTTCGTTGGGGGTTTCATTTTTTTTTTGTCATATAAAACTGGGTTTGCCATGTAACCTTGCACTCTTGATTCTCTTGCCTTGGTCTTCTAGGCACTGGTAACGTAGTCTTGTGATGTACAGCCAGCCAGTTTTTTTTTTAAATTTTTTTTATTTTTTTATTTTTAATTTATTTATTTATTAAGGATTTCTGCCTCCTCCCCGCACCCGCTTCCCATTTCCCTCCCCCTCCCCCGATCAAGTCCCCCTCCCTCATCTGCTCAAAGAGCAATCAGGGTTCCCTGCCCTGTGGGAAGCCCAAGGACCGCCCACCTCTATCCAGGTCTCGTAAGGTGAGCATCCACACTGCCTAGGCTCCCCCAAAGCCAGTATGTGCAGTAGGATCAAAAACCAACTGCGACTGTTCTCAGCCAGTTTTAACTGGTTTGTACACAAGGACGCCACAACTCATTGTAATATGCTAAGAATCAAAGATAACATAGTTGGTGCTCCTTTCTCTTTCCTTTTAAGTTTGTACATTGAAGAATATTTATTTCTTCTCCCTTTGCCCTCTCTCTCTCTCATGCAGCCGAGGCTGGTCCTAAACTCACTATGCAGTCGAGGCTAGCATTGATTCTCCTTCCTGCACCTTCTCATTCCTTAAATGAGTTTTCATTGTTGATTTTCACAGTACAGCAATTGTAACCTCTACACGATGTTTTCTGTTTCAGTTTTTTAAAAAGTTGTACTAAGAAGGCTTTTTTTGTTGTCATCTTAACTGAGTTCTTTGTCATCCCAAGAACTGTCATATTAATTCCCCACAGTGACGTGTCCTAGGGATAGTATGACAATGCATTGGAAGTCAGTTGACGGAAAACCATGTAAGTGAGGGGGACAAGCGAAGATAATAAAGGGGATGGATATATCGATGTCCACTCCACACATGTTTGAAAATGTTACAATAAACTCATCATTTTGTGTAATTAATACACACTAGTAAAAAGTATAAAACAGGAACAGGGGATGTAGCTCAGCCTAGCTCTCAAATATTTCAAAGCATAATGTTTAAGCCTAAAATATGTATTCAATTAAGTTATCTTACTCATAACTTTATAAACGGATAGCAATCTATGTTTACTGAATGACTCACTGAAATTAAAGAAGAAAACTCACTGTGTTAATAAGTTGGATTTATGATTACTAGCCAGGCATGGTGGCACATGCCTAGGTTCCCAGTACTTGGAAACTAGATGTAGGAAGATCAGGACCACAAGTTCATCCTTGGCTACATCTAAAGTCTGAGGAACGCCTAAGTTACTGAAACCCTGCCTCACAACAACAGCAACAAACAACAGAATTTGTGATAATTAAATCAACCAAAGTAGCAATTTTGAGTATTTTCAACAAATACTTGATGACTTTTTTGTAAATAATTTCTGTACTCAAAATTGTAGGATATACAAGGAAGCTACCTTGTATACCACTGCTACCTTCAAGTGAGAAGTACAAATTATTAAGGACGTGAGGCAGGCTATGATAATGTGACTTCAGATATATGTATGAAAGGGTTTTTATTCTTCAAAGGCAGCATAGAAGGGATGTGTTGGAGTCAAGCGTGGTGTTCAGCTGTAATCCTAGCACTCCGGAGGCTAAAGTGGTAATGTTGCTGCAAGTTTAAGGCCAGCCTGGGCTATAGAGTGAGACCCAATCTCAAAAACAACACCAAAAAAGGTGGTGGGGAGGAAAGCCATAATATTATTATAACTCGTTTCTAGAAAGCTGGGATCATGTGTATAGACTGTGCAAGGGCCTGGATTTGATAGAGGGATGGGGTGGAATTTATTGGATTGTTGGACTCACAGACTCTTTAGAATCTAATTTTTTGTTTGTATGTTTTTCAGTCAGAGTTCCGCCACCCTCCTGTCTCAGTCTCCTGAGTGTGTCACTGCATTCAGCTACTCTGAAAATTAAGGAAGTTTTGGAATTGTTTTTAATCTCTCAATAAAGGAACTTTTGTAAGCATTCCAGGCAGATGCTAAGTATAGTGGTGCATGCCTAGAATTCAGTGCTCTAGAGAGTGAAACAGGAGGCTAGAGAGGCCAGCCTAAGCAACACCGAAAGGACCTGGAGAGAGGGGGGGGGGGAGGGGGGAGGGGGAGGGAGGGGAGGGAGAGGGAGAGGGAGAGGGAGAGGGAGAGGGAGAGGGAGAGGGAGAGGGAGAGGGAGAGAGAGAGAGAGAGAGAGAGAGAGAGAGAGAGAGAGAGAGAGAGAGAGAGAGAGTAGTGGCCCATGGCTGAAATCCCAGCACTCTAAAGGTGAAGACAGAAGGCTGAGGAGCCCAAGCTAGTTAGAGGGCTACATGAGACTCTTTAAAAGGCATCAAAACAAAACAGAGATGAAAACAAAAGAAAAACCAAACCAAATTAAACAAACCAATTAACAACAAAAAACATCCAAAGAATTCTAGAAGATTATCTTTCAGTTACAATTGGAAATCTTATAATGAGCTAGCTGTCACAACAGTTAGCTCTCTTGCTAAACAACTCTCACAATTAGAAATCTACCTTAAGAGCTGAGGATTGGAGATTTAGCTGGGTGGCTTGTTTCATTGGCTCCTTAGAACGGAGGTAAATCAAGTAAGCTATTAAAAGCACATGAGTTAAGATTCTAATCTGCATTAATCTTTGTCCCTGCTCCTTGAATTATTAGTACTCCCACAACAGGATATACTTAATCTCATCGCCTAAATGAAAAAGTTTAATTCACCTCGAAGCAACTATATATAAATGAATGATGAAAATGCATCTATGGTATTGGATATCTATGGGGGGAAACTAATTATGATTCCCCTCGAGTGTTTTAAATTACTTTAAAATCTTCAAAGTTGCGCTTGAAAATTCTATTATAGAGATAAATTTTGTTGTCACATTGTTGAAACTGTGCATTGAGAAAAGACCAGGAAGCCATATGAATGCCCCCAAAAGATAACTTATTTCCCAGGGAGTCTCTGATTTAAAAAACGTCAGGGATGGTAGTGCATACCTGTAAGCCCAGCCCTGGGGAGGCTGAGGCAGGAGACTATTCAAGATCGAGGTCAGCTTGCCCTCCACACAGTGAGTCCAGGCCTCTCTGGGTCACATAGTGAGATTCTATCTCAAACAAAGTCAACAGAATTGATTTTAAAAGCCTGCAATATGTAGGTATAGAGATTCATCATCCATCATATAGAAATCTCGGAAATGTGCTCAATGTTTAATAGTAGGAAACTTAATGACCATGGTCTCTCGGAAATAAGGCACTAAATGAATGATCTTGCTAGATGGATCCAAATGAGTTGACCAATAGCCGCTTGCATACAATTTGGAAATCTCTGTGGCTTTACCGATTTTAAAGGAAACTAGTAACAAAGATCCCTTTGAGAGGAAAGACCAGCCTATATTTTTTGAGACAGGGTCTCAATATGTATATAGCACCAGCTAACCTAACACTTGCTTTGTAGACCAGGCTGACCTTGAACTCATAGAGATTCAACTACTTCTGCTTCCTCTGTGCTTGGATTAAAAGCCTGCATCTCCACACCCAGCCCAGACTGTAGTCTTTATGTTTTATTTTATGTTTCTTAGTGTTTTGTCTGTGTGTATGTACATTCTCTAAGTCCATTCTTGGTGCCTGAGAGGCCGGAAGGCATTGCATTTCTTGGAACTGGAATTACAAGTGGTTGTGAGCCAACCTTGTAGGTGCTAGTAACTGCACCCAGATCTTCTGTAAGAGCAGCAAGAGCTCCTAACTTCTGAGATATCTCTTGCCTCCAGATTGTACTCTTAATGTATTCTTAATACAATAGTCCTGAGTTTTGTAGCTCAAGTTCTGTTGAGGGGTCTGAGTGGCCTTGAACTAGTCATTCAGCTGGCTGGACTTCAGGTGTTTGATCTGTAAAATAGAGTTGGACTGGATGTTTATAAGGTCCCTTCTGCCTCTTAAATTTTTATTGAGTCTGTGAAAATATCTTCCTCCGTCTTTGCTAGAGTGACAGCAAAAGTTGTGGTGGCACGAAATTTTAGAACACTTAAAAAATATTTCGGAAATTAGACAGCTTTGGTGTGAATATTTTTATTCTTCTTGGCAACAAGAAACTAATTTTGTTCAGCCTCATCAATAGTTGCCTCTAGTCTGTAAATTATGCATGATTTATGATGAAATACAGAAAGCTAATTTCCCCCTGGTTTCTTGTTTTGTGTGAATAAATGATCCTCTTAGGCTCCTCTTATTAATAACAAGTTCCAATGGACAGAGCGCTCAACATAACATTTCCTTTGTATTGTAACTACAGCTTGAGAAAACAAAATACGAGTTATGCTTGGTCTGTTTGTTCCAGAGAATCAGGAAAGTCATGGCCCAAAGTGCCATCCGCTATAAAAATGCTGTCCTGATATGCATTGGGAAGTGCACTAAAGAGGAAACTACCAGCAAATGAGCCTTTTCTTTTCCTCAATAATTACCGTACGGCTAGAAGAAAAGCCCTCTAAGGTCAATTTAGTTTATTTCTTGGCATGGGCCTTTGCTTGGTAAGTCTCCATTAAACACAAATAAAAAAGGACACACTTGAAAGTTGCAAACAGCTGGCTTGTGACTGTGCTGAGGAAGGAAATACTTCAAAAATGTCATTAGCCTGCAGAGGAACCTAGTTATCCTTTCCTTTTCTAGTGGTGCTCTTCTGTAAGGAATGGCTTAGTTCGCTGCCTTAAGTAGACCTGTGAGAAGCTTCTCAGGGGTTTACACCACGCCCTGCTCTTCCTGGGAGCTTGGGAAAGGAAAGGACTGGGGCCAGCTTGTCAAAGGCAGTTCAAACTAAACCGTCCCTCAGCTTGCTTTGCAGTCCATTCCCACGCCTGCTATTAGCAGAGAATTTTTTCAAATGTTAATAAAATGCGAAGCTGTTGGGAACCTGGGCAAAGTGGCTTTCAAATTCACTATGCTGGGTTCCTTAATGCTCTTTCTGGTGGAAGCTTGATATTGCTCAAAACTATTCAAGCAGTGAACAGTTTTTCAGTTTTTCCGCCTCCTTCTCCACCCCCTCCCTCCCCATGCTCCACTCCTCCTCCCCCTCTCCATCCTCCTACTGGTGCTGACAAGAAAACTCAAGGAGTCTCACACCTGGGAAAGTGTTCTACGCAGTGTGTGTCACTTCCTCTCTTCACTCTCCAATACAGCAAATCTAGATTTTCTTAGGGAAAAATATGAGGCTAAGGCTGAGGATGTAGCTCGGTTGGCAGGGAACTTGCCTGGCATATAGAACTCTTAAATTCAATCCCCAGCACTATATAAACAGAGTGGTGCGTCCCTCTAATTCCAGCACCTGGAAGGTGATGATATCAGAATTCATCCTTACCTACGTGTTGAGTTTGACGCCAGCCTGGGATACATGAGAAGCTGTCTCAAAAACCAAAAATATGGTATGGTTTGAAAAGCATATTCATTATAATATTATTTGGGTTTTTTTGAGACAGGGTTTCTCTGTGTAGGCCTGGCTGTCCTGGAACTAGTTCTGTAGATCAGGCTGGCTGTAGATCAGGCTGGCCTCCAACTCACATCTGCCTGCCTCATGAGTTCAAGGCATGCACCACCACTGCCCAGCTCATTATAATATCATTATTTGTAAATGTGAAAGAAATGTAAGATTATTGCCTTCAAGGTAAGATGTTGATCTCTGTATTGGAGTCTTAAAAAAAAAAAGTCGGTGGCTGGAGGCTACCCAGGCATAGCAGCAAATTCCTTTCCTCTAATCTTCTCCTGGGTTCATTTCAAAAGTGCCACCTGGAGATCTTTCCGCTGGCTGTGGTAGCACAGGTAACAGTTGCGAGGTAGGAAGATTAGGAATTCAAGATTATCCTTGCTACAGTACAGCAAGTTTGAGGCCAGGTTGGAGTTTCTGAGCCTTAGAAAATAAATAAATAAATAAATAAATAAATAAATAGATAAATAAATAAATAAGCAAACAAAAAACAAAGCCTCAAACAAACCAAAATTAAACTAAACAAGAAACAAATGGCGTGCTGGAGCAACTGAAAAAAATCTATATTCAAATAATGATGGCTGGCCAGGCAAAATAATTGAGTCTTGATACAAATGACAACATGGATGAATCTTGAAATGGTATATTAAGTGAAATAAATCAGACACAAAGGTCAAATGTTATATAATTTTACTTATATTAAATAATTCAAATAAACATATTAATAATAGCAGAAGGTAGATTAGATTAGAGGTTACCAGGGGCTGGGAAGGGGATATAGGAAGTTATTCTCGATGAGTCCAGTTTCTGCTTGGGGATAATAGAAATGATTCAGAAATAGATAGTTCTGGTGGTCATGCAACATTGTAAATGTAATTAGTATCGTACTTAAAATGGCTAGTAAGTTTTAGGTAGAAAAAGAAACCCAATAAAATGAAAACTGGTGTCTAACACTGGAATCCATTAGTTTAGCATTTCTCTAGGTATGAAATGTGAGTAAATCAGTATTCTGGCAAATTAAGAAGAGGTTACCTAGGAAGAGTCCAGGGACAAGTCAGTTCAATCAACTGGGTTAAACCTGCCCGTTTTCTTTCAACAGAAAGAAAAATTAGTTTAGTCTACCACAGAGGTGGCGGCTGGTCAGTAACAAGAGCACTGCCCGCAGCCTAGACTGGCCTCTGTGTCATTGTAAAAGCCCGAGACAGAGGATGTGGTATGGAGCATGCTCAAACTGTTTAACCTGCGTCCTCGTTTCTGAGCACTCATTTTGTGGCAATGGTGCTATGTAGAATACTCCTTGGGAAATGCTGGGCTCAATAAGTTGCAGCACCATCGTTTTGTGGAAACTGCCACACATTCTCAGAATGATGATGTCATCATGTATCACTTGATGTGTAAAGAAGTTTTGACATGAAAAGATGTTTCTGACTGCAATGTTACAAAACACTGGTTAATAGAATCTTGTTTTTTAAATGTATATGGATATACTATATTTGGCTATATCATATATAGACAGATTGTATGTGAAGGTATTTTTGTGGATGGGGAGATGCCCTTTCTTGAACTCCCACAGACAGACTCTCAGACCTCCAGCAATCTGTACCATCTTTCTATAAATCGGTTGTCTTTTGGGTTACCATTCCCATCATTTTTCTTTATTATGTGTATCTCTCTCTGTGTGTATCTCTGTGTGTATTTCTCTCTCTCTCTCTCTCTCTCTCTCTCTCTCTCTCTCTCTCTCTCTCTGTGTGTGTGTGTGTGTGTGTGAGAGAGAGAGAGAGAGACAGAGAGAGAGAGAAAGAGAGAGAGACAGAGACAGAGAGAGAGAGAGAGAGAGAGAGAGAGAGAGAGTATTCAGGTGACGGAAGAGGGTGTCAGATTCCTCGGAGCTGAAGCTATAGTGGTGTGAGTTGCCTGAGAATCACCTCCTGTCTTCTGCAAGATCACCATGTGCTCTTAACCACTGAGCTTTCTCTCCAGTCCCCTGTCATTTTTCTAGTAGTATTGATATTCTCAATGTGTGGCGCCCAGAAATTACCATAACACTCCATGATTTTTGAAAGAAAATATCCTTATTATATAATTCCAGTTACATATAAAAATATGTATGTAACAATTGGGTACCAATTGCTTTAATCAAATCTTGGAAACCATGTCTAGTTTCATACTGATTTCTGCATTGTCCTTGAATTTCATAACTGCTACATCTCTAGTCCCTTAAAGATCTAGTGCAATCTAATTCAACATTATCTGTATTGTCCACTTGAGTATAACTATTCTGAATTGTACCCTATAATTATTTGAAAGAAATTTATCTATTCACCTTTTTTAAAATAGAGATGCAATCTTGCCATGTAGCCCATGGATTTAAACTCAGGGTCCTCTTTCTTCAGCTTCTCTAGTGCTGGAATTAAAGGTGTATTCCACCACGCTCATTATGCTCCATTTCTTTATTTCTGAAGGTGGAGCGCATGTTCCAAATCCTAACATATTCCCGATTCAATTGCCTAGATTTATTAAAGGATTATTAGAACTTTTTTATTTAAACAGAGTCTCACTGCACAACTTTGGCTGATTGGAAAACCATGGTGATCTGCCTACCTCTGCTTCCAGAGTGCTTGAATTAATGGAGTTCACCACCATGCCTGGCCCTGTGGAAAAGGAGCTTTCATACTGACAAGGAAGGCAAGGGATGCCCTGCAGTTTGGCCATAGAATTTGGAGTACCTTTCGCCAGACACCACTTTTTACTCCTTGGCCCAGTCATTGGTATCAGTTTTTTTTTCTTGTTGTTGTTGTTTTGACTTTCAATTCCCACGAGAGCTCAGTTAGATAAAGTCAAGGCACATAAAGACAGGCTGTCTTCTCCATTGAGATGTACTCCCTAAGACGGCACTGTCAGGGTTCACGGTACTCCAGATTGTTATTTCTTGGCCTTTTTAGCTTAATGAAAACTTGTTTTATATTTGTTATCAGTCCTCCCATACAGTTGTTAGCCCCCCAAGCCAGATTAAATGATGTGACCTTGCTCTAAACAGCACACAGCTTAGTCCCTTCCACCGAGCCGTGTGCTCAGGTTTTCCAGAGGGCAGCTGCTTCTCTGCACTTGCCACATCTTACATGCTACAGGTGCACAGCATATACAGAATGCTTAGTGCATAAGGTTTATTTAAAAGAAAGATGGTTACAATTTTGACTCTTTAAGGATTTTCCTGCATGCATAGTGGCACCTGTGGTGATATCTTGTTTGTGCTGTAACAAATAAAGCTTGCCTGAAGATCAGAGTGCGGAGCTAGCCACACTGGTTAGCCATGGAGTTCAGGCAGGGGTGGCACACACTTTTAATCCCTGTACTTTAGAGACAGGCGGATCTCTGTGAGTTTGAGGTCAACCTGGGCTACATGAGATTGATAAGAGAAACAGTTGGGAGGTAGTGGCTCACACCTTTAATCCTAGTACTTGGATGTCACACACCTTTAATCCCGGAGATAGAAAGGGATATGGCTGGGTGGAGAGAGAAATAAAAGGTGGGAGGAGACAGGAGCTCATGGCATTCAGTCTGAGGATTCATGGGAACAGGATCTTGCCTCCTTTTTGGTCTGAGGATTCGGTAGTGGTAAAAAGTCGAGGCACTTTAGTGGCTGGCTCCTTTACTTCTCTGATCTTTTAGCATTTACCCCAATACCTGACTCTGGGTTTTTATTATTAAGAACAATAAGATTTGTATTACACGTTTGCCAACCCACAAGTGGAAGAGGAAACATCAGGAGTTCCAAGTCAGCTTTGGCTACATAGTGAGTTTGAGGCCCATCTGGACTACAAGAGACACTGACTCAAACAAACACAACAAAACACTTCACCAATTTTAAGCTTACAATCAAGATGCAGATCATTTCCATTGCTACATAAAGCATCCTCTGAGATTTATCCTCCTGGTCGCCCTCCACTGGCTCTAGAAACCACTTATTTACCTCCTTTTCATCATGTAGAATCTGATATATGTAATCATAAAGTGTGTAATTTTGGTATCTGGTTATTTTTACTTGGAATAATATATTTGGAATCTGTGTTGTTTCCTGTATCAGTTGCTCATTATTTTTTATTACTGAATCTATGTGGGGTATAATTGGTCTCTTCATTCACTTCAGAGCAATTACTAGTAAAGTTGCTGTGAAATTTGTGTTCAAGCCTTTATATGTATTAATCTTGTTTAAAATCACATTTATTTTGTGCATGTGCCTGTGTATGAGGGGCAGGGCATTTCTGTGCCATGGCATGTGTGGGGAGATCAGAGGACAACCTGCACAAGTCATTCCTGTCTTTCCACTATGTGGTCCCAGGAATCGAACTCAGGTCAGACTTGACAACAAGTGCCTTTACTTATGGAACCATCTTGCCAACCCATGCATGTATCTTTTACTTTCTCGTTAGTAAAAAATGTAGTGGAATGGTTGTAGTGAGTCTTTCTCTGTCCCACCAGCCCAGCTCCCAAATAATGACACAGATACTTATTGTGAAAACTTGGCTTATAGCTTAGGCTTGTCCCTAACTAGTTCTTATTACTTAAATGAACCCATTTCTATTAATTTACTTTTTGTCTCTTGGCTTTATTACCTCATCTCCATAGTGTTCATCTTGCTTGCTCTGTGTCTAATTCCCAGCATCCTCTCTGCCTGAAAATCCTGCCTAGCTATTGGCCATTCAGCTTTTTATTAAACCAATCAGAGTGACATATCTTTACACAGTCGTTAAATATGTTTAATCTTGTAATAGGCAGTTTATCTTTTCCAGTGTGAGTTTACCTTTCTATATTCCCACCCACAGTGAATGTTCTTTAATATAGTTCTTAAGTAAATTATTTAAACAGCAGCTTTTAGTTTTGATTGTATTCCACTTGTTTTGATGTTGTTTTATTTTGTTTGTGTATTTTAGAGACAGTCTTCATATGTATTCATGGCTTGCCTGCAATTAGAGACTGGCCTCAAATTCTAGAGCAATCTTGTCTTTGCCTCCCGAGTATTAGAGTCACAAGAGCGATCTGGCTGAACAATGTTTTTGTTTTGAGGTTTAAATTTTAAAAGATGTAGTGTCTAATGTCACTTGCAATAAGAAAATTATCAATGATGACAGCAAACTATGTTTCAATGTTTATTTTATCAGAATTGTTAATCCAATTATATTTTTGTCAATAATTTAACTTGCATGTGTTGGGCTTTAGTATTTGGTTAAACACAGTTATCCATCACTACTCAAAATGACAGGCTAATGGGCTTTTGGTTTTATGAGTCTATAGTCACTAGTACAGGCAGGCCTCAAATTGTTGATTCGTCAGGTTTAGGATGACAGGCATGTGTCACACAACACCTGGTTGTATTTTTGTTGTTTTTGTCTTTTATATAGATTTTGCTATATAGTTTAGGCAGGCTGATACCTCACAAATGCTGGAATTTCAGATATATGCCACTATTGCTGGTGAGAGCATACTTCTACAATGAAAACCTAAGCTGGGGACTGTAGGGCGTACTGTAATTCTAGCACGTGGGAGGCTGAAGCAGGGGATTGTAGACTTAAGACTAGTCTGCTACATGAAACCAAATCTCAAAACAAAAATGAAATTCAAGGTAGATCAGACCCAATTAAAGAGGAATTAAGTCCCAGTAACATATTCAACATGCACATGGCCTTCTGAACTCCAACTTACTGACAGGAAAAGAGTCTGACCTCATAGATACTTGCCAGTGTCCTGTTGGTCATCTGGAAGGCTACCAAGCATGGCATTACCCTTTGGATATCAGTGACAAGAAAAAAAATTAAAACACAAAGCTAAATAAAACAGCAGACACACTTGCTCTGTTTTTACCATAGCGAAGATCTAAGGGTTTATGTAGAGCACATGTTACCAAGTGACAAGCCTCTTCTAATCCTGATTTACAAATAGAAATGATAGCATAAGTGCCAGGATGGGCTGAGTCCTGTCTGGGAGCCTCCCAAATGCGGAGTAGTACAAAGAAGCTGTTTGTGGTTCAGATAGTGTAGTCACGCTCTCACCAGGCTGTCTGCAAAAGGAATCTCGCTATATCCTTACTTTGAGGATAAGTCTTTGGGGATTTTGATCATAAACAGTCTTTTTTTTTCCTGCTATGATATAGGGTCTAGATAACACATAACATCTGAGGCTATTAGGCAATGCCTCCTCTGTACCAAGATTAACCCCCTCTACTCTTAGCTTTTCTAGTTCGTTGAGAAGCTTTTGTTTAGTCTCCAGTTTCCTCTGAGCAGTTGAACAATAGTTACTCTATGCAAAGGATAACTTTCCTTTATAAGCTGAGGGTTGAAGGACTGCACTAAACGTCGCATTCCAGGCTTCCTGCATCGCTCTGACCTTTGGTTGTAAGCCTTTAATGAACCCTGGGTGACTCTGGAATTCTCAGTATGCAATGATAAGTGGAACCAGAGAAAGACGTACCTCTAGTCCAGAGTCTTTGTTTTAGTATGACAAAGTCTAGTGTTAACTGCATGAATGAAAATGACTTTTTTTGTTGGATGGAGTAGCCATGCTTGAAATTCCATCACTTGGGGAGTAGAAACAAGAAGATCAGGCGTTCAGGACTGCTCTTAGCTGCATAGTGAGTTTAGGGCCAGTCTGGGTACTCATGTAGCCTTAAAAAAAGCAACCCCCACAAAAATGCTGGTGTAGTGATACACGCCTTTAAACTCAGTATTTCAGGAAGAAGAAGCAGACGGACCTTGGTGAGTTCAAGGCCAGCCAGGGCAACGTAGTGAAATCTTATCTCAAGAGAAAAAATGAACTTCCAAAATCTACAAAATTGCAAGGTAGAAGATAAGAACAGGGGAAGTTGAAGGCTGGCTTCTGTGACACAGAGAGTTCAGGGCCAGCTTAGGCTATATGAAACCTATCTACAAACAAGCAACCTCCCCCTCCCCCAAAGTCTTTCTTTTCCTTTTTAAAATATCAGGCTGAATTCCCAGGAAATTGAAGAGCAGTACCTAGGCCTTGTGAGCCTCGGGAGGTAAACAGGGCCTCATTTCTGCCTCTCTCTTCTGACGTGTTAGAAGTTAGTTGCATTCTTCCTCAAAAAACTTGAATTTGAGACAAATAAGCAGGACAGTTTATCTTCAGCTTCTCCCTCCCTTACTCTTTGCTGTTTCTTTCCTTCCAGCCGCTCGCCCTCCTCAACTAGTATTTACCCTGCTCTGGCCTCTTCCCAGAGGAGCCAGTGTTCCAGCAGCACAGTGTCGTCCTTCTAATCAAAACCTCCGTCCTAACAAGGCTGACATCAGTTTGGACATTCCAATTAGGCTATTCACAGGACAATTAAAATGACCAGTAAATGCAACTCTGTGCGGGGGGGGGGGGGGAGGGCATTTGTGTTTTGAAGCCACATTCTGCCTTAGCTCTCAGTCACTGGGAGAGTCAGCGGTGGACATCGTCAAGATTCTCTGTCATCTCCCTTCCCCACCCCCACCCCTGCCCTGGAGAGCCTCGCTGAAGCTTGGAAATGGGGCAGACACTGGCTTCTCTCCTAGATCCCTATTACTGTTTCTATTTGTTTGCTGGAAACAGTGGCAAAGGAAGGTTAAAGACAACCCAGGTTTCTTCCTAAGAAAATGGGAACAATGCAATGATGTTACCTATTTCGTAGCGTTATTGTAAAGATGGATCCGTCTTCTGTGTGTAAAACAGTAGGCTGCCTAGGAAATAATAAGCATGCAATTTAGCAAGCATTTGTGATTTACAAAGTGGTCTCTGAGAGAAAGAGAACAGACAGCTGCTAAGCAAGTCTCTCAGTGTCCCTTCCTAGACCTTTATGGCTTATAATGCTAGGTTTTCATTCATGTGAGTGTTGTGAAGTTCCCTTTAAAATAAATTATAGCAAGGAATTAAAATCACCAGGCACTGGGTAGCACGGCATATGTAGATATGTTAGAGATGGGGATAATGTAAGAAAAATTATTATTCACTTCCTTCTTATAGAATAAGTTCAAGTTATGGGTGTTGCTCAGTGGTACAGACTTGCCTAACATGGGCAAGGTTCTTGCTTCAGACAGCATCAGCGCCACCCCCACCCCCACGCTAGAATAAGATGAAGTCTCACAGTGATCCTGATAGGCACTGCATTGAAATTGTAAAAAATTACTATTGTAAATTACTACTTGCCTGTCCCACTTTCATCCCTGTTTCTACTCCCATTTCTTTCTGTTTGTTTGGTTGCTGTGGTTACTGTATGTTTATTCTCTTTTGCTTTGAGACAGGGGTCTCAAGCTACATTCCACACTTGTCCTGAAATTCTACGTAGAGCTGACCTCAAACTTTCGTCAGTCCTCCTGTATGTGTGGAGGCCAGAGTTGCTATCAGGTGTCGTGGTTAATTGCTCTGAACTTTACTTTTTTAGACAGGAACTCTTCGTGAACAGGAAGTTCGTCAGTTTGACTAAGCTGTCTGGACAGTGAGTTCCAGGATTCCTCCCCTCTCTGCATGCCACCCCCAAAGTGGGGTGCAGGTGCCGCCACCATGCCAGTGTTTCCAAACTCAGGTCTTCAGGCTTGCAGCGTAAGAGATTGTCCCGTTGAATCACCTACCCAGCCCCCTACCTATCCTTTTTATTGTTTGCCTCTCTTTGATAGAATGGAAGCCCCCTCTGGCAGCAATATTTTTCTTGTTTTGTTTCAGGAAGTGAACAAAATATCTAAAATGCATCTGACCTGTAGAAAGTGACTGTAATTATCTCACAATCAGCTGACTGAATGACGGTGGCGTGCGTTCACAGTCCTTTTGATTTGGTTCCAGTGTTTTCCAGCTCCATCCTTTGCCTGCTTCTCTTCCGTGTGTTACTCAGTTTAACTCTTCCCTACATGCTACACCTCTACCCTCCATTTCTCTATAAATCTTTTCTCTGCCTTGTAAATAATCAGGGATCTTTGCAAATATTCAGTTCTGAGGATGTGCTTCATAGTCTGAGCTTGTATAAGTGAAAAAAAATGGGAAACAGTCAAAGCATCCATCAATAATTGATAATTTAAAAAAAATCATGGTAGGGTCAGGGATGAGCTCAGTGGATAGAGTGCTTACCTGGCATGCACTGGGTTCAGTTACTACCCCATAAACTGGGCATGGTACATGTCTATAATCCCAGCACTTGGGAAGGGAGGCAGGAAGATCAAAACGTCAAGGTTATCTTCATATAGAGAGAGTTCCAGGCATCCTTGGCTATATGAGACCATGACTAAAAACAAGAAGGAAAGAAGGAATGAGGAAAGGAAGCAGGTCATGATAGTTTTCACTCACTTTGGCAGTGTCTGTCAAAACTGCAAATGCACAGGGCTAGGCACAGTTCCATGGCAAGAGTGCTTGACTAACATGTCTGAGGCCCCGTGTTTAGTCTCCAGCATCACACACACACACACACACACACACACACACACACACACACACACACACACACACACAAGAGGGGGGTGGAGAGGAAGTGATGGAGGAAGGGAGAGAGAATAGAAAATGGTGTGGAGCTCACACCTATAATCCTAGTGCTTGGAAAACTGAGGCAAAAGAATTGCTGTGAGTTCGAGTCTAGCCTGAGGTATATAGTGAATTCCAGGACAGCCTGGGCTACAAGCAAAATATTATCTCAATAACATCGAACCCACAAATACACATTGCTTTTTAGACTCTTTTTACAGCTTTGCAGCCCACTCCCATGCTTCCTCCCGTGCTGGAGAGCTACGCAGCTGCTTCAGTTGCTTCTGTTAGCTATCAGAAGGACAGGACTCATTAGCATGGAGAGATATGTTATTTGCTGTGGAAGGTCATGCAGCCAACATTAATTAGACTTGCTAGATGTCAGGTACTGTGACATGTGCCTTGATATGTTTTATCTCATCTAATTCTCATTAAAACCAGGTGAAGAAGGTACTGTAATAGTCTATGTTTTGCACAAAAGGAACTTGACTCATCCGAGAA